>NC_051183.1:61877266-62077998 GCF_013339695.2 Rhipicephalus sanguineus
CCCTCTGCATATTCAGCCACGCGGTGGCCTCGCGTTCCTTTTTCGTTCCGCATCGCGAGTGGGTACAGAAAGGGGCCACTTTTTCGTGCTCGTCTCAAGGGCAGTTTTCAAACTGAAAGAAAATGTAGGAGCGTTGCGTCATAGAGAACACGCTCAAGCTCTTCCGAGATCTGCGTACCGCCAGCGGTAAATGGTATATATAAATAGCTCGCTGTTATTATGCCGGCGGATGCATGGCGCGCGGTAGAGTTGTCTAACATAGTGCGCTGCCGACCGAGGGGTCCCTGGTTCGATTCCCCGGTCGGGTGCTTTGGAATTCTTTCTTCTGATTTACTGTTGTTTGTCCCTTTTTATATATTACATACATGTACATATACGGGACATGACAGCGACGGCAAAAATCCACCGAGAGTGACCATATAATTGCTATCGCAATAAAATAAAAATTAAGAAAAGGAGTTCAGTGTCACCGCTTGGGTCCAGTTACAAGCAGCTCAGTTACAAACATTTTTAGCCTAAAATTTTGCGAATGCGGTCCCTGATCCTTTTTGCCTGTTATTGCAAAGATACCCCCACAACAACTAAGCGACGAACTAGAATAGTGGTTAGCTTCAACCTCATTTAATTTCATTCAGCGCCAAATGACTACTTCCCACTAAGCCCTTACGTTTTACTAAACTATACAATAATGATACCGCTCTAAAAATCACGTTTTTTTAAATGGTAGACTCGCTTTTGACAACACGGGCGAAATTCGCAGTACTTCTTGCTCGTAATTCTTATTTGCCATTGGCTGAACCTTTTCGTGGGAATTCATTTTTATTAAATAAATAAATACCAATGTTAGCATTCGATGAATCCCTTCTTTTATTGTCACTTTGTGCTAAGAGCTTAGAGTATGAAATCAGTAATTATGTATTAATAACAAACGCAGCTGCTTAGTTATTTTGGGATAAGACTGGATCAACTGCTTTGAGCGACAAGTTGTGCGTTTCTAATGATCTCATTAGACGATAGATCTTAAAGTTATGCCAGTAAGCAGTGCCGTTAACTGTAGATAATGAAACTAGCCCCTTGGCTTTCGACATTTGGTCACTTTTCGTAAATATGTCGGGGAAACCCGCATTTAATTGAGCTCATGGCGTCATGTACAGCCTCTAGCATTTTTAATATCGCGCGAGCGTCGACCGCACGCAGTATCAGCGCCTTACAACGGCGATAATCTGCGAGACTGGCAGCAGTACGCACAGGCGCACGAAGCAGCGCTAGCGCAAGCGTCGTCTGCCAGGCTGTTCCTTTCAGGATGAAACACTCCCTTTCTTTGTTAAAGGCGCCCGGAGTGCGCACAATCGCAGATAGAAACGTCACGAACGTTTTGCTTTTTTTTTTATTTCCACGTTTGCGTTCAACAGCATGCGCTGCTGCCAATACTAGCACTCATCGTTCTTGTGTATTACTTTTTTTATTCAAATTTCTCTGCGCATCAACTTTGAGCAGTTTCTTTGACTGCAATCACAGGAAAGATCAAGAGAACATGCATCGGTAGATCACGGTTTAAGTTGTGCGCATGGTTTTGTTCACACCGCTTTTGTTTTCCTTTTTTTATCTAAGGAGACTAATACAGTCATTTTGGTAGGGTGTGCATCGTCCTGAAAGGAACAGCGCGGCAGACGACGCTTGCGCTAGCGCTGCTTCGTGCGCCTGCGCGTACTGTTGCCGGTCTCGCAGATTATCGCCGTTGTAAGGCGCTGATACTGCGTGCGGTCGACGCTCGCGCGCTATTATTAAAAATGCTGGAGGCTGTACATGCTGAAGCATGACATCTGGTGCCGCACCACCAATACCTAGGACAATGGATGCCGGTTACCTAAAAGAATAACTGGTGTTATTTGCTTCGGTTGGATTATCGCTGTCACGAAATGCCATGTTTTGCTGCCGTTCTGCGCATACCAGTTGCCATGAAATGCCTGTCACACGTGAACAACCGCGAGAAAAGGATTGCTATGGTCGTGAGCGTTGCAAGAAAGATTATTCACAATCATGCAATGTGATGAAGGGTCTGCTGATACACTGCTCACCCCTCCCTCTGGCTCCTCCTGTATGTTTTGTTCCCAGACCAATGGGAGGCCAACCTGGGCCATCGAGTCATCGATTCGTCGAATACACTTCGACTGCAGAATAATGTCTTCAGCCATGTCCCACAAAAAGTATAAACGTTCGATTGGATATACTGCACTGACCTTGATCGTACCCAGCCAACATAGTTACCCGCTGTATGCACAGGTATATACGTCACTTTTACCTCTCTACTACCACCAGACCAGTGACGATGAGGTCAGAACTGTCCCACGTGGCACGGATCAAGTCGTTGTTGTGTATGGAAGGCGTTGTGGGTCCGAATCCTGGAAGGCGGTTGTGTCGTACCGTGTTCCGAACGTGACCCACCGCCGATGGAGTCGGTGCGAGCGCCCACGCTGTCCTGCGAAGTGGCGGTTGATGGCCCGGGGCCAGAGGAGCGATCCCGTGTCTGCCCGAAGGCTGCTCGCTCGAATGCCAGTCACTAGGGCCGGTAAAGTGTCCGCCAGTTGTGTCGACTACAGCAACGATCGATGTAGTCTGAACTCTGGTCGGATGCAACCGGGGTCGTTGCGCCCCTGCAGAAACTGTCGCGTCAGCACTCGCTTCCCCGCGATGTTGTGCGGCGGGACCTGCAGGGGGCCAGCCTCCGCACCACTCCTGCTTCTTCCAGCGAGTATTTCTTTTATTTACACGCACAGAGTGTCTACAGGCAAGCTGTGTATGGCGAGGCGAAACCGAAGTACATTCGTCCTAGTGCGCAAAATACTCCTAGCGCGTATGAAAAATTCGAGACCACGGGGCGCCGCTGGATCCACCGTTTCGACAGGTGTGGAATTGTCTTCTTCAATGCTGCGTCTTCTTGTCTTCTTTCTTTCTTGTTGTCTTCAAGCTTCCATTTTCCTCTGAACTTCGTCCCAGCGCGTACGTGCCACAGAAATTGGACAAACTCCACTACGCACCACCGTTCCACAAAAAATGAATAAGGGAACACACGGACAGAAACACCATTTATGAACTGTGTACAGATGTAACCAACAATTAAGAAAAAGTTTAATGAACCGTAGGGATAAAACAAGTGATAAACACCGGACTCTCCCGCTTCAGCTTCGCTGGTTGGCCGTCTTGATCACTTACGAACTGTGTCTTATTCCATCCATCTCTAGCTTGGGCGCTGATCTTTTTCTCCTTTTCAAGGCGAAAGCATTATATGCCTCATTAAACGTTAAAAATGGACGTAGGCGGCGTCAACATGAATGATTAAATAATCATATTAGGATGACGTCACCATATGACGTCATTATGACATCGTAGTCAACCAAAGTTTGTGACGTCTATGACTTCACATACCGGGACGTCGCATGATGATATCATGGCATTACATCGCTGATTGGTAAAAAGTGGGTCGATCCAGGAGGCACTGCAAAACCAAGTGAGGTGCGAAAGCTTCTAATGCCTCCGATCCCGGAGGCAGTGCAGAAAACATGTTGGGCTCAGAAAGCTTTTGTCTGAGAAGAAAAAGAAGATGGCTTTCGCCTTTTAGTCGTCTTAAGGAATTTGCTACGGAAGACAAAGAGAATTGAACGTTAAGAGCAACTTAATTCAGTTTATTTATCAAAGCACCCCTCGGAACTTCACTGACCACGGCTAGTGAATGCGGTTCCTCATCCAATCCCGACCTCGCAATGCGTGTACCGAAAAAGAAAATCGAAGGAGAAGAAATAAGAAAAAAGATGACTGATCTTTCCTTCATAGGAATCGTATAACACGAAAGTGAAACGTGTGTCGCAGAGTACATTGGTATATGAGAGCTTGTACAATGTCTATAGTTGTTTGGCAGATATAGCACCGCTTGATGTGGACGCACTCACGTTGACGCCTTGTGGCACATCTCCGTACCGACGACTAACGCCCTTGCGGTAGGTGAAGTTGTCAAGATATGCATGGACACGGATATGGTGAATCCCTTACGGTAGCTGAAGTTGTAAAGATATGCCTGGACATGGATATGGTGAATCCCATGCAAAGGTGGCATCAACAAGCGCACAGTAGACACTGATCCTCGATATGCACTCCTTCAAAAGGTCGTGAAACGCGAAGAGAAACGTGACGAGCGTCGTGTCTTCCCTCTAGCTTGGCCGTTAATTCTCACAGGGCGAGCGGGGAACGCGGTGCGACAGCCAGGCGAGCGTCGGAGAGCTATTTTTCGATATAGATGGATGTTATGAGCGAGGCTTGGGCTCAAGCGGCCACCTCGCGGTGTGTTAAAGCGTTGATGAAATTACACCTCCCCTATTGGCAACGCGCCGAATGGGACGGTCGCAGCAACGGCGCGTTGCCGGAGCTAAATGGGGAGGCAACGAAGTTGCAACGAAGTTTTTTTTTTTTCAAACCTGGTGGCACACATGTCACCACCCCTTTGTAAAGGGGACGTCCATAGGATTCACCGCCCCTTTGTAAAGGGGACGCTCATAGGATCCTTTCAAGAGCACTGTGAGAGGAAAGCGTGAAAGATAAAAGGCGCGTTCATTTAGCCTCCGTTATGTGTTTGGCGGTAGCTGAGTGAGCTAAACGCCCGCCTACCATCGTCGAGGGTTTCACTCCTGTCAACCAAACTTTGCTCACATAGTTCCGTGACGGAAATACGCCATGAGAGTCTTGGTGCACTCCGGCATAAAACACCTTTGTGTAAAAAAGGAAGCGGGGATTAGTCACGTGAACAGGACACTCCCTCGCCTCAGGTAGTTAGTGAGTACGCAGCGATTCCGCACGCTAGTCGAGGCAGAAGGAGTGAGTGTTTGGTTGTGTAATAAAGCCTACGTCTTGCTAACAAGAGCGAGGTTTATTGGTTTGTAACTTCACCAATAATAAATCTATTTGAAAAAAAGATATTTCGTTACAACCCTTCCTAGATGATATCTTACAACCTCCTATGCGAACTCCAAACATGCAATGAGTGCTGGTGAGAAGTCATAAACAAGGTCGGCGTGATACACCATATTAATTTTGATCGTCCCAATGAACTTTGTGTCACCATGTTCTTGCGCCAGCATCATAGGAAGCTAGGTTCGTGACGTCACGCGAATGTTACGAGTACATGCGGGCAGATGTCGGCAAAGTCATGAGTCGGCTCCCTCAGGTTCATTCAGACTCAGATCGAGCCGTGAGTGTGAGTCTGAGTGAGTCCAAGTGAGAAATATTTTGGTGAGTTTGAGTCCGAGTGAGTCTGGTTGAGAAGAATTTTAGTGAGTGTGAGTCCGAGTGAGTCCGGTTCAGGAGAATTCTGGTGAGTCTGAGTCAGAGTGAGCCCTAAGCAGAAAGTATATTTCTTGAGTGAGTCTGAGTGAGCTCCACACATTTTTGCCGACCTATGGTCACGGGTCGTCTGAATCCTGCGAAGCTGCAATCTCAGCCTGTAGCCCTGCTGGCCATCCTACCCGTGTACGGTGGCTCAACCTATTGGCTGAGTTAACAGTCAATTCCGCACCTACACCGCATTACCAGGCTTATACACCGCATGAATATGGTTGCTTTATTCGCTCAACCTCGGACCACGAGCAACAACTTGCCACGGGGTTTGCTTTACTCTCTCGTTAAAAAACAACATAATTTAGCGTGTAGAGCAACAGCCCTGTACTACATACCTTCCTTTAAAGAACGCTATGTAGATAAGCGAAGAGTAAGTATTGAGGAATGTGAACAGGAACATCTTGACCGTGAAGCTGTCTTCGTATTCGTGTTGCGTCCTTGGACACTCTGAAAAAAAAATAACGTTGGCGGAGTTCACATTGCTGAAGTTCGTATATGCTACGACTGACGGAAAGCGTTCCCTGCACTGAGAGATCATTTAACTAATTAAAAGCTTCTAAATTACAGGAATGATCATATTTAGGTTTGTGTAATTCTGACGTTACAAGGCCTGTGATACACGTGCTGAACACCTGTAGCTCTACGCTGAGGGGGCGCAGGGGTTTTGTGATTGGCAATTTTTTACATTTCAACATTTTTAGTGCATGAGCAACGAGTTGTTTTCTTCCCAGGACTTCCTGTCGAGTCGTTACCTCCCGTTTTTGGAACATTCAGAAAATGTGTTTTAGAATAGAAAACTGATACGAAATCAATGGTTCTGGTGCAAGGCAAGAGTTAGATACATAATATATCGGAGCATAATTTTACTAAAGGGCCAATTAACAGTCATGATAATTAAAGTCAATTGAAAGAGTTTATTGAAAACGCAGACGCCTTCCACGTGAGAAGATAAGATCGTTGCCGCACCTAGCGGAGCAGATCTCAACAATGCGCTTCTTTGTACGTGGCCTCAGAGATCAGCCTCGACAGTACGTCGAAACGCAATAGTATTAACCCAAGGAATGCAGCAGAGAACACGAACGGCGATGGGAGAGTGCCGTTAATCGGAACTTAAGTCAGAGATTGGGGTGGCCTGCTAATTTTTCCTTTTATTTGTGCTTTATTTACGTCGTCTGTTCAGTACCGTGGTTGGAGTCTACAAGGACTTGAACACAAAGTTATGTAACTACATTTCGAGCTTTTCGCAGAGCTCGCCATGTGAAGCCTCGACAAGAACAATAAGCGATCACTACTGTACGAGCATGACGTAACAACGGAAGTATAAGTGACACGCGAAAACGGTCAGACAGAGAATATCATAGAATGCGTCCCCAGCTACACTAAGACAAACGGAGGCAATGAAACGAAGGGGCTAGATGTATTGAGACAGAGAGGTTATCAAATAATGTACAGTCGGATACAACTTTAGAAGTCCGCGGCATTTCCTCCTCAAAGGCGGATGCACACGAGCCTGCACCAATGGGCGCGCATTCCGGACTGACGTCATGAGCCGGACGGCCGGTGGCTCCGCCTTCGGAGAACATCGGAGCGTGCATGAACGGGACTATTTCTTTAGTCGCGGTGGCGATCAGCTGGCGCGCTTTGGTCGTCTGGGCGGGGCTTATCTGGACTTCTTAAGTTATATCCGACTATACCGCTGCGCGAGCGTCACTGATACAGTTTGACTCGGCGCGCCCAAGAACGGCATTCTGTACAAAATATTACGGAAATTATACTGTGCTTCTTTAGCTGTTCTATTGCCTTCAGTGAAATATCTGGTCAGATGTTGTCGAACAGAGAGGATGTATCATTTTTCAAGTAGAGGAGGCAAACCACTTTGTCTTTTAGCATTCACAAACAGTATGTTGTACTTCCTGCGAAAGCGAATAAACATCAACTTCAATAAAATTAAATAAATGACCCTAAATGTTTGCGAAAGATAACCCTACAACCGCGACCACAGATTAATTCAAAGTTAGCTCTAGCTCAACACTTACAGCTTTCGCGCGATGCGACTTATCAGACGGAACCAAACGTGGACTGCTTTGCCAAAAAGCGCACATGAAAGAATTAACAGTGCAGAAGCTCCTACCTATTTCAGTCAGTTGTGTCGCTAGCCTTCGGTACACCTGCGGAACAATAGCACAAAAGGCCGCTGTGAGGGAGCAGAGTTGTAGATAACGCGTTACAAGTAAGTAATCGATGACTTGTAATCAATTACATTTTTTTTGTCATTTTGTAATATAATCTATCACTTTCTCAAAACTGCAACGTTCCGCGTAATTGAATTGTATTTTCCTGTAACTGATTACCGATGATCAGTTACTCGTTTTTCTTCAAAATCAAGTTGTAACCAATCTTCTACGGCAGTTATCGTCCCGCAATATATGCGACCAATCTGTAGGGACCCCCGTCTTGTCAGACAGGAAGTCCCTACAGAGCCTATTTTTTTTCACCTTTTCCTTGGGCTTACCTGCTACGGCTGGCCCGAGCGCCAGCAACAGCGAAGAGTGGCGCTTCATAGAGGACATGTACATTATAGCATGGAAGCACTGCGCAACTACGAGCTGGTGCGCAAGGTGTTCCCACGTTTTAATACGGCCTTTTCCTCCAGCGCATGCATTGAGAGAGTGTTCGGTGTAGCGGCTGACCTCTTAACGTTCAAACGTGGAAGAATCAGGGGCGGCAACTTTTAAAAACAACTGTTTATAGTTAACAACGTGTAACACTATATCACAGAAGCCGGTGTAGGCCTCCCAGCCTTCACGAAAGCCTACAACCTTCTGTCTACCATCCAAGCCACAGCAGTTCGTCGTAGTTTGAGTAAACTTGTGTTATTGTGTTACGGCAATAAAATTTTGAAGGAACGTAACGCAAAAGTTATCGATCACATTTCTGTGATTGCTCAGTTACACTTCTGGGGCTGTAATTGACGACTGTAATCAATTACATTTCAAAAGATGTAATTGCAATTGTAATCGGTTACTTATTATCTGTAACGTGTTAGGGAGTTACTTTGCGCTTAATACCTAGCACCTTGAGATGACTATTGCTGTAAAGGAAAACAGTGTTGACATAAAAAAATTGCAGTCACTGGTTTCCGTTTTTCTTAAAATTTGAGCCCGTATTCCTGCTGAGTTTTGAAAACAGGAGGTCATACTAATGAGTCCCAGTTTGTACATTGTATACATATATTTATACGTCGGGTGCTTATCTCTACAAATCGCGGATCATGCATGCCTTCAAGTACTGGCCTTGAAGGTTCTGCGCACAAACAGCTGACCGTCATTATAAAAGACTGCTGTAGCGAATTATGGGTTCTAGCGAACTAGATAGGAACTTTGATTCGTCACGCTTCATTTCAGCGACATTTGTTCTTTTCATAACGAAACCAAAAACGCGAGAGCCGCCGCGATATGGGCTGTAACGAAGAAATATTTGGTTCGCGCGGCGCTAAAAATTACAAGGGCGGCATGAAAAGCAAAATAAGTATCGAAAGACATTTCACAGTCACCTCATTTTTAATCGCCTGAAAAATATTGCGGGCATACCGACCACGCAGCGTACAAATTGCACACTTGACTGGTTTCGCCACCGTATGAACAGAATGGAAAAAAAAAAAAAACTTTGGAAACTCCCGCCACTTGCGTAGCGTTAAATAAAGGCAAGCGCAGCAACATGCCGATTTCGGTGTCTGTGGTCTATAGTAACGCTTCTTTATATCTAGAGTTACCGCGCGAACTACATTGCCGATTTACTAAGCAGATTTTTATCGTTATGGCTACAACGAATATCGGATTTAACGACGACCCAATTTATGGTCCCGATGCTACATCGCTATAACGAGGCTTGACGGTGGTATATTTAAAGCGATTTCGTGTTTTTTTTTTTTCATATAGACTTGAGTCTTTGACCCAGGCACCAGCTAGAGCAAGTATGCATAATCTTGCCCCCGTTATCAGCTGTCGACGCTTCCAGCACCGGGGCTGCAGAGTGGGTGACGTCACAGCTGATGGCGAGCATGAGATAAGCACAAGCCTCGTGTTATCGTGTTTGTTCGTTTTACTTCCCCATCCACCCCTGGTCAAAGATGGCTGACACCTAGAAACGATGAAAGTCCTAGTCTTTAGACATGCATTTGCGCTGAAGAATAGTTTCCATTGCTGATGCAATAAGCTGTATTTGTGGCCGCACCTTGTTCATGAGTATGATAACGACGAGATTGAGCGTCGAAGCGGAGACGGTCGTGAACACGTGGGCGTGGGGGCGCAGCCGAGGCCTGCGCGACATCCATCCGAGTGTGATGATGCGATAGGCGATGATGGCGAACACAGAGCACAAAACCAGGCACAGCTGCAAAGTGGGAGGCAATGAGGAATTGACAAAGTGAGCTGCTCCAAAGCGCGTTAACCAATCAAGCGTTATCTGGGACATTATAATTGTTGTTTAGATGAGAGATGCTAGTGAATCCAGCGATTTTATTTGGGAAGAAAGATTTTGGTCAATCGCGTCGAAATTTAACGATACCTGCAGTACATGCTTGAACACGATGGCTACAAGTCCTAAAAGTTATGCGTTATAATTAAATATAATTAACGGCAGTTTTGTAAACTGCACCGGTCTTGTGATCCTTTCGCGAGCTAAACTACGTAATAATAAATTACGAGTGTTAGTTAACGTCGCAGAGCAACGCACTAGCCGTGCGAAATGGACTCACTTTCGACAGCGCTGTGTACGAACCAGGGGTGCCTGGTATTACAAGGCCTGCCAAATTGATTCACATAGAGAACTTGACTCTTTTCTTTTAAAGGGGCCCTGCAACACTTTTCCAAGTAATCATCGAATGATTTCATTAAAGGAGTCTATTGACTAACGAATCGACTGCCGCAAACTTTTTTAGAACCCATCAAGTACGAGCGGAGTTACAGGGCTTTGTCGCACGCTTTAAGCGGTTTCTGTCTCCTTTCGTACCAGCGAGCGCACAGAAAACGACGCAGGGTGGATGACAACGGGGCAAGAAGCTACGTCCATTCGTCAGCGCGCGTCATGACAATGAGCACTTTATTTTTTTAGTTTTCTTCGAGCGCGCCGCTTACATTGTGCGATACCGAGCGAGCGCGTGGGCATGTTGCGGCATCCCGTGGCGGCCACGGTAACTAAGCAGCTCACAATGCTGAATAAGCCTATGGCTGTGGACTTTGGGTTGAAGGCATCATTTGTCGAGAGAAGAGCGAGCGATTTCTAGCTGAATGTGCGAATTAATTTTAAATTCCAGACCAGGTGCCGCGCTATAATGTCTGGCTCACATGTTCTCAGAAGCATCAACTACCAATCGGCAGCGTTTTGTGACCACGCTGAAGTGTTAGAGGACCCCTTTATTACATCCAATGCCGCGCTGCCGTTAACGCGCATTTGGCTTCTTTACGATTCTTGGTGTATATGTATCCTCTTAAATATACCATAGGCGTGGCCAGTGGTACGGTCACACGGGTTCAAACACCTTCCTCTCTTCCCACAAAAGATTTAGTTTGCGGGTGTATACACGCACATATAAACACACACACAATATATATATATATATATATATATATATATATATATATATATATATATATATATATATATATATATATATATATATATATTGAACCAGAAGAACTTTTGTGCAAATGATGATACACAGGCTTAACAAACAAAAACAACTGCTTCATAATCAACTAACGCTGCGGCCGGTGGACGGGTGAATCACGCCCGGTGGACGTCAGAGTGAATATGGTTACAGTGCGCCATGATTTTTGAGCCATTGGACTGTGCAGCAGTGCTGTTTATTGCGACAGCAATTATACGGACACGCTCGGCTGGTTTTTGCCGTCGCCGTCATGTCCCATAATATATATATATATATATATATATATATATATATATATATATATATATATATATATATATATATATATATATAGGACATGACGGCGACGGCAAAAACCAGCCGAGCGTGTCCGTATAATCTCCGTCCACTCCACCCAAAAAGGGACCTGGCTACTCTCACGGAATGTAGTTAATACGAACTTGCACTAACCATAAGCAACACGACGGAATTGGCAGCTGCGACCCGTGCTGATTTCTCCCAGAACGGCACATAAGGTTCGTATATCTGCATGGAAAACGTGCATATGAGTTTGTATCATAAAAAGAAAAGGAAGCGAGCCCAGCCTACGGTTCTGAGGAACTGGCTAAAGAAAGTTAAATTGTTCAGGGTCTGGTCAACAATAATTAGTAACGCTTCTGAGGCTATTGAAAGAGCTTCAGGTCTACGCAGGCACTTAGGAAGTTAAACATCTTAACTTGAGGAGGCAATGAAACTGAGAAATCTACAAGGAAATAACACAAAACAGCGCTTACCTAAAACTGACATTGTAAGAAGGCCCACACGTGTTTGATGTTATGTCATCTCCGACAACCACAGTTGCTCACATCGATTACGTCATTTTTAGCGCATGAACAAACAGCAAGAATACTGATGAAACGTACAGTGTCGTCCACTCTTGGGGTGAACACGGCTCAGCGTGGCCGCGTTCTGAGGAGCGCCAGAGCATGTAGCGCGGCCGCGCATCTAAACGAAACGGCGCAGGCGCACGGGAATGCGCTGCTCTTGCTGTACTACAGCGAAGCAATCGCGGGCGTGCTAGCACCGGCCAGCACTGCTGCAGACGATGCGATGTAGTCGCTCCTGTGGGTTCTTGTGTGCCTGCGCCACTGCGCTTTCATGCGCGGCCGCGCTGGATGCACTGGCAGCACTGGCGCTCCGTAGAACGCGGCCACGCTGAGCCGTGTTCACTCTAAGAGTGGACGGCACTGTACATCCTTGCACTGGATTATGAAGCGATTGAATGATCGAAATTTACTCCCATACATAGCTATTGAAACCATGCTTACTCAATGCGTTTTTTTCTTTATGTGAAAGGACTCGGTAAACTCGCTCGTGTGGTGGCTTCCGTGCACGGCAAGAATTATACTAACTTTAGATATTGGGGCGCACCAATGTTCTGAACAATGCCAAGTAACATGCGCACACGAATTGCCTTGTAACGAACGCTTGTGTTCATACAAGCCTATATTTAAACAGCGACGTGTTTTACCAATGTTAACGTAACGTGGCCGATAAAAACCATTAGGAGTGTATGGTTCCACAAGGTGAAGACTCATGATATAGACAAGCTGAAGAAGCTACATTTTCCTACTAAGGTTATGCGAATATTCGAAACTTTCGAACATCAAATCGAATATACCACTGTCCTATGTATTTGCTACGGTTCACAGTGGCCTGAAATAACTGTACGACACACCCGAATTTCTGGCTTAATTACGAGGCATTTTCCTAATTAGTCGAATGGTTAATATATTCTGAGTTTTCCTATCTTTAATGTTTTCAAGTGCGCGTGAGCAAGCGGGAAGCAAGCGGAAGTTCGTTTAAGCTGACATAAGTGGCAAAGTCGGAATATATTTTAGCCTACACACAATCCTGGGACCGTTTCTCTTTATACTTTATGTTAATGAGATAGTCCGGATTGATGAATCAGCCCATTACATTATATACGCTGATGATACGAGTTTTTTTTTCAGGCAGATGTAGCAGCGAACTAGGTAGTCGAGCGAACAACGCACTGTCTAAAATTAATTCATGGGACCAAGTAAACTCCCTAAAACTAAACATAAACAAAACAAAAGCAATTTTATTTCACCCCCGCCACACACCATGTTCAGTTTCCGATCATTTCGTTAAATAACTCAGAAATTGAAGTTGTCAAAAGTTTTAAATCATTAGGCGTGTATTTTTCACAAAACATGACATGGGATGATCATGTGAACCATATTATTACTAAACTATCTCGGATAATCGGCGTTATGCGCCGCCATTGCTACTACTTTCCAGTTTCAGTCAACATGCTCATATATAACTCCTTGTTTTCTTCTTTATTGAATTATGCCTTTCTTGTATGGTCCACAACGACAACTGTAAACATACGCAAATTTACCGTCTTGCAAAAGAAAGCTCTACGTATAGCCTGTAAAACACCATATCGCTCCCACACAGCAGAATTATTTAAAAAATACTGCATCATTCAGGTTGCATTAATACATGATTACAAACTCAGTCGTCTATATAAGTTCGGTTTATTGATAAATAATGATACGATTGCAAGAATAGCAAGGTTAGAAAAAATTTTCCCGTCTATAATGTATGTCAACCTGAAGTGTGGTACATGCCGAAATGTAGAACCAATTACGGAAATCAAATGTTAAAGTTTCAACTGCCTACACTTCTAAACCGCATAACTAAGGAACATAACATTGACATATCAAGGATATCACCAAAACAACTGCGATTAGTCTTTGTATAATGTGATGTGGCGACTACCTTTGTTTTATGCCTGTATTGTAATCTTTTATTTTGTTTTTGTTTTTTAAAGCACATTGTGAAGCATACTTTTCTTTAATTTGGTTCTATTTTGCCGCACGTCGTCTGTGCTACCCTGTGTACTAGGGGGTCAGGGCTACTTAGGCTGTTCTCACAGCTTTTACCTGCCCTCCTCGTAACGTGTTCTTGTTGCGGAATAAAATTTCAATTTCAATTTCAATTTCAATGCCTATCGAAGTGCTAACACATCATCGTGACATCGCACTCTTGCATGTACACCTGTCACATGCTGCCAACATTTATAAGCGGTACTGAATTTCATGTTACTGAAAACAAAGTCGGCGCACCTGAAGCAATGTATGCGAACATAGCTCGCATATGTGTTGTGAAATTTGCGATGCTTACTGAAATAACGCTAACAACACTGTCTCCATATTCGAAATACAATTTATTTGTTTGATTGTTTGTTTGTCTTTTGACTCAGTATATAGTATACCCTTTCTTTCTGAGATGACAGCGACAATAAGTCCTGTCAAATCGTGTTATTTTACTTTGATGGCGTTCTTACCATGGTCACCGGATTTAACTTGTATAACTTCGCCTGGGCCTCGAACTCGGGGTACACAACGTCCTGTGGAAAGATAGTTGTGGTTGGTAAAGGAGAGCTAGGTTGCCATGACAACCCGTGCACTGGTACTGGCTGACACGAGAAAGGGGTGAGAGAGAGAGAGAGAGAGAGGCGTTTCGTGGAAAGTTAAGAAGGCGACAGAAGAAGAGGAAATGAAGGGACACGCAGTGATATCGTTCATATTTTGTAGTGAGGAAGAAATGTAGTTGAGCAAATATCTAAAACATATGGGCGGTCTTGCATCAATCATAATTATTAACATGTATATTTTTCTAAAAAAATGAATGCTTCAGTTAGCTTGCCGCCTAAAAATACTCATATTCATAAGAATTGATGGCAGAATAAGAACGAACACGTGACATCTGATGTATTTTGGCCCAGTATATGATGATGATTGATAATGTTTAATGGCGCAACTACATCTAGGCGAAGGAGTGCCGTGAAATCTCTATGCTTGATTAGGATGTCTCAGCAAATACGGTCGTAGCTTTGCGCTCAGGCCTAACCCTGTTGTCACTTCTGTGCGCCACTTAACTGCATTCTGTAGTTTTCTGGTTTCGATCAGTAAGAGATGCATCGATAAACAAGGAATGAACACGAGTTACACCACCTGCGGGCAATCTGTACAAAATTAAAAAAATCACGCGGTGCAAAAGGATGAAGATATTATGTTATCAAGGCGTCCATCCTCACTCGTAAGAGAAAAAAAAAGAAACAAGGCTGCATCTTACTATTTTCGGATAGTCCTGATTAGCCACGTATAAACTCTCTATAAATCTACCCGTTTACTCTTTCTGGAGAATGTATACTGTCTTCGGTGAGTCTCTCGAGGTTCGGCTTTCCGAAAGAGATCTGACGTGTATATTTATATAGATTTATATAGCGAGCGATAGAGTTATATAGTTATATAGGAGGTACATAGTCTTCTTTTCTAAGAGCACTTTTGATTAAATAAAAAAAAAAGGGGTTGTCAATTTACTTCAGTTCCACTTTCACTTCATACTCGTGAAGCTTCTTTGAGAAAACAGGTAACGTGACTTGGAGGTCGCCACGCTTCTCACCGTAAGCGTATCGACGTCATCCAGCACGTGCCACTGCAATGCCAGGACGCTCTGACGACGCTTCCATAGCTCCGTGAAAATAGTCGCTGCGAACATTATTACGAATTCGGTAACCAAGGTTACTTTTTACGCTTTTCTTGAACAAGTTAGAGTTATTGTAAGTGCTACCTTTAGGTAGCGGAGTTGCGCGTACGTCCGCCTAGCAGTCACTGGTATGCGGTGAAGCCGCACTCCGTTTCTTCAGGTCACATGTCCAGCTAGTCCTTGACTGACATCCATGTCATGTCACCGACCGGCGATGAACATGACTGGCGATGACCAGTGTCAATCCAGTTCGCCGAAGCTTCGGCAGAGGGAAATACAAAAATTGGCCCGAGCATCAGCTTCTCCGCAATGCACGGTCGCTAGCGGCGTTTGGAAGACAGAGGCGCAACTCTGCTGCCTAAACGTGGCATATATACAGTAACTGGGTGATTCCACATAAGATCGAACAAACGATGGCTGGTCGACCTCTCAAATTTATTTCAAAATTTTATATATTATTGCCTGATGAGTGGAAAGAAGAGATCCGCAATTTGTTTTGCCACCAAAAATTTTTTCGAACCACAGGAAATCAATAATGACGAAGAGGTGGAGTGGAGCGCTCATCCACTCTGCTGTTTCAACCAACTTTCGTTATGAATTACACAAAATATATTAAAGTTAGGCAACTGAAATTTATTTACCTAAATATATGCATGTTTTTGCTTCTGCTCAGGTATTTGTAGTTTTTGTGTGTAGTGCAGATGTTTTTATAAAAAACCTCAAAAATGGCCCAATCGGCAAAATTTTCTTTACTTTAAAGGTCTTTATCTCATATAAGCCTTGTAGCAGAGCGACAAAAATTCTGCATTACGTTCTTCGCATGCGTATCTACCAAACTGCCAAATCTTGTATTTATATAACTTTTCAGTAAAGAGATATGATCAGGCTAAGTTCAAGAAAACACCGAACAATGAAAACTTCTGACGACAATTAAAAAAAAAACCATTTTTTAAATTTCTTAAACTTTGTCCACTTATTATCCTCCACATCAGCTTTCACAATCATTAAAAACATGTTGCATAATGTCGTTGCACTAATAGTTACGGCCCCTCCAATAAGACCCTTATTCAAGGATGGGCAATTCCGACTTCTTGCCCAGCAAGTGTATAAAATGCAGGCAGGATTGAATTTCTTTTTATTAAAAGGTCAGCAGGTGCCTAAAAAGGTATCGCCGGCACTGAAGACGTTAATTTTGAAATTATTTGGTCACTGCAGCGGCCACGAGCGCGGAGCTACCGAGTAGGCGCGCGCGCACCCGAGATGCTCGTTGTAAGAGACGGCGCAGTGAGAGCTCGTTCTCGCGTCCTCAGACCGATTGTGTTCGAAACAGCAACACCTCTCGGGTGACTTGAACGCACGCGCACTGGAGCTTCGCTATTCTATCCGCCCTCTGTTCGCATCTCAGCTAGGCGCTGATAACACGGCGAAGATGGAAGCAAGACGAAAACTCTATAAGGGAGCTATGAGCGCTCGCTTCACGCACGCTGCTGCCACAGAAACTGCGCTGCGCCAGTTGCGATCAGTGGAAAGCATGAACGTGGCGCTCCAGTGGCAAAGCAAAACATGGATTGTCAAAGGAAAGAAAAGCAAAACTATCGGTAACCGGATGCGCTTGTCTATATTAGATGCCGGCAGCAGACGGCGTGAAGTGGCCGCGTGTTCGGTGCGCTGTTCACACTTCATTCGGCGCGGATAGTTCTTGTGCTTTGCTCTTACTCTACTCCTCCTGTGCGTCTCATGACGAGAAAGTATAGCTCTGAATGAGTCTATTGTGGAGACTACCTTTCGAAGCGCAAGAAGCTTAAAAGAGTACTGACACGAATTTAAAAAAAAATTCGGATTGTTGCTCTAAATAAAAATACTGGTGTCGAGAAACCTAAAACGACTATTGTGGTGCCTGGGAATGCATCCTATATTTTAATTAGCGCCACCTTAAATAGACACTTCCGGTTTCGATATCGAGGGGGTGTCTTCTCAGTGTCGTTTCATAGCAGTGTGACGTCACGGAGATAGAGAAATTCGCGACGTACTAGCGGGAAATCCGTCATCTGCTCGTGGTGCAATAGACAACGATGAGTGAATTGTCGTCCATTGACCCTGACAGTGATTTCTACGATTTAGGCTTCATGCAGGACGCAGAACTCGCGAACTCGGAGGAACTGTCTTGACTTGTCGGGATAATGCCCTTGCAGTGTGGCTGGCTTGCAAATGCTCAGCGACGAAAACTTCAAAGTCAAATTAAAATATTTTATACGTGTTCTCCGACTCCAGTGTGTGGACAGCGTGGACACTGCATACCAACGAAGCAAAAAATGTCCCTTTTGCGATGTCTCAAAATCGTGTCAGTACTCCATTAATTAATGCAAAGAAGCCAAAATTTCGCAGAGTTACCTACCCAGACATAAATGCTTTGAAGGAACGTTTAACGCCCGAAAGATCAGTGAGTGTCAGTGAGACGGACTACTTGTGCTACGCGTGCTTTTGCTACCACTGCAATGAAAGATCTTCACGGAACGCACTGTATAACGATGACATTCTTATGACCCCTGAAAAAGAAATCGACGCAATTAACCAGATCACTGTGACTACTGGTGCACGTGCGTTCAAGTCACCCGAGAGCTGTTGCTGTTTCGAACTCAATCGGTCTGAGGACGCGAAAACGAGCTCTCACTGCGCCGTCTCTTAAAACGAGCATCTCGGGTGCGCGCGCGTCTGATCGGCAGCCCCGCGCTCGTGGCCGCTGCAGTGACCAAATAATTTCAAAATTAACGTCTTCAGTGCCGGCAACACCTTTTTAGGTACCTGCTGGCCTTTTAATAAAAAGAAATTCAATCCTGCCTGCATTTTATACACTTGCTGGGCAAGAAGTCGGAATTGCCCATCCTTGAATAAGGGTCTTATTGGAGGGGCCGTAACTATTAGTGCAACGGCATTATGCAACATGTTTTTAATGATTGTGAAAGATGATGTGGAGGAGAATAAGTGGACAAAGTTTAAGAAATTTAAAAAATGTTTTTTTTTAATTGTCGTCAGAAGTTTCCATTGTTCGGTGTTTTCTCGAACTTAGCCCGATCATATCTCTTTACTGAAAAATTATATAATTACAAGATTTAGCAGTTTGGTAGATACGCATGTGAAGAACATAATGCAGAATTTTTGTCGCTATGCTACAAGGCTTTTTTGAGATAAAGACCTTCAAAGTAAAGAAAATTTTGCCGATTGGGCCATTTTTGAGGTTTTTTATAAAAACATCTGCACTACACACAAAAACTACAAATACCTGAGCAGAAGCAAAAACATGCATAAATTTAGGTAAATAAATTTCAGCTACCTAACTTTAATATATTTTGTGCAATTCATAACGAAAGTTGGCCAAAAGAGCACAGCGGATGAGTGCTCGACTCCACCTCTTCGTCATTATTGATTTCCTGTGGTTCGAAAAAATTTTTGGCGGCAAAACAAATTGCGGATCTCTTCTTTCCACTCATCAGGCAATAATATATAAAATTTTGAAATAAATTTGAGAGGTCGACCAGCCATCGTTTGTTCAATATTACGTGGAATCACCCAACTCTAGAACAAGTGATGTAGTTGCGCCCTCTGCTCAGAGGTCCTGACATCTGTTTTACTCTTTGTTGTTATTAATTTTAATGACAATTGTCCTAACGACGGCAGGAAAACCAACGTTTAGCGATCAAGTTTAAAAGATGGCGAGCTTTTATTTAGATTATATCGTCATTTTACTAACGTAGTGCGCGTTATGTCTTAAGAAACGTTCATCACCGAATGCACGACGTTAGCTTTTTAGTAATAATGAAGTCGCCATTGTGTACCTCTGTCGAGGAATGTAATAAACACTGGCACTCATGGAAGTACTGTAGTGTATTTTGCCGGTGTGTCGCTCCCATTGCTCATCATTTCATTAAATCGCAGCATGTTGCTTTAACTGCAACCTGTATTTCTCTACGAAAGAAAGAGGATACATTCGAGAGGCTCAATTTTTTTTCTCTTGGACAAAACTAATGAAACACAGAATAATGAAACCAACGCGTAATTCGAATGTTGTGGGTTCAGGATCCCACCCACTGAAAGGGCGATTTTAAGTACAATTTATTTTCTTTCAATTTAGATCAAAATCATTCCACTACTGTTTAAAACAACCAAAACAAATAATGCCCCTATGCTTTTTTTGGCTTAAATATATGTTGGGTTGAAGACAATTAAAACAACACTCTGACCACGATTAAAAGCAAATAAAAGCACGACGTTTCGGCCCCCGTACGGGAGCCTTGTTCGCAAGTTCACAAGACTTGTGAACAAGGCTCCCGCACGGGGGCCGAAACGTCGTGCTTTTATTTGCTTTTAATCGTGGTCAGAGTGTTGTTTTAATAGTCTTCACGTCTGTTCCTGACCAGACGGGTTTCCGTCCAAATATCGATTTCATATGTTGGATTCATAACCTCTTTTCCTGGCCACGCAAAACTAACGCTTACTGAGACATGAGAATGAGTAAAATTATTCGCACAATAGGTTTCAGTCCGTATGGTTTCAAGGCTTGCTTTACATTGAAAGTTGTGATACTTAGCGGATTCAAGAGAAAAGGAAGTGGCTGCGTTTCTGTAGCCACAAGAAGACACGCAGCTGTGAGTGCTTACTAGCTTTATAACACGTGCTTGCAAAAAAAGCAAAACAACACAAAACAAGAAAACAAAAAAAAGAAGAAACAGCATTCAGCATTGTCTACATATAGTTGGTAAAAAAAAAAAGAAGTCCAGTTCTTCGCTCAGCATTGCCGCGGCAAACAGTGGTTAATTATGATAAAGCGTTCTCAAATACTATGAAGGGAGCATTTCGTCAGCTTTTTTATTTACATGGTAAAAAGACAACCAGGCTGTGGGGAACGGAAAAACAAAGCTTAAACAGCCACACTTACCCCACAAAGCCATAAATATCGCAAACATGACGGTGGCTCCATTGTCGATAATGTAGATGAACTGCAGGGAGAACGTAGGGATGGTCAATAAATGTTTTTCATCGATTAACAATTAGTGATTAACTGTTTTAACCACCGATCGATTAATCGCTTTCGATGAGGCCTGTTTAACTGATTATTCATTTAGTCGACATATTTGGTGGACGCTTTCAAAAAGGCTCAAACACAGCTTATAGTGATGTGAGGCTCTGGAAGGCGCAACAGAAATTGCGCTACACTTTTTAAGCAACTAATAGATTAATCATTCATCGATCAATATTGTCATTACTAAGCGAATGGTGACAGTGAATGGTGTGTGCGGTCATAGTCTACACAGCCTAAAAGTATCTGAAGAGTTTTATGAATTTGTGAAAATAGTTTAAGCTGCAACTAGAATAAATCATTCTTACCATATTGGAGAGTATTGAAAAAGCTGTCACTAAAGATAAACGTTGTGTTGGAAGTACAGCGCTGTTTGTGTCTGCGTTGGGCCCCCCTTTCGCATTCAACGGTATCTGGTGCTGTCTCCCTGTACGACGAATAAGCTACTTGCCCCCCCCCCCCCCCCCCCCCCCCGAGCGCGCTTCTCGACAATTTCTCATTGTAACACGTAGTGACGAGATCGTTATGACAGGTATTTGCCGTTTATTCTTTTGAGATTTCCTTTTTAGATGGAAATACTTGCCGTGCGAAGTTCACATTTGTGGTAGAGGTAATCGTAAGGGCAGGTCCTGTTGCATGCTGGACACATAATAAAGTCACCGGCGATGCTCCGGTCGCAGACCTCAATGCTGCAAAGTAATGAGGAGTGAAGGCACGGCCAAGCTTTGTCAGCGAGTTCTCCAACTGATAAAAATCGGAATGATAGACGTGATAGGTTTCCCAAAATTTAAATACCGACTCTTATTAATACATAGTTACGTGATGTTCTCAAGATAGATAGATAGATAGATAGATAGATAGATAGATAGATAGATAGATAGATAGATAGATAGATAGATAGATAGATAGATAGATAGATAGATAGATAGATAGATAGATAGATAGATAGATAGATAGATAGATAGATAGATAGATAGATAGATAGATAGATAGATAGATCGGCTGAGGTGGACTTGTTAGGACAGGGTGCTACTTTTGCGGGGAAGAGTGTTGATCATTCAACGCGAACTTGAAAAATAACCTCTGAAAATGTGGGAAAGAAGGGAGGAAATGCGTGGCGTACACCTTTTCTTTCTTTTTCGTAGTGTCTTTGCACAACGGGCTAAATCCCTTAAGATGGTTTGAAATTTGGACCACTAAAGTGATTTGTGATAGCGAAATGTATTCACTGGCTCTGTTTACTAACTCCTGTGCATAACTACGCACACAAGTTGAAAATGTTATAAGGTTTGCGTGCTAACGCGGTTTCTAGAAGTTGTCCTCTAGTACACACAAAGCGAATTCCCCAGGCACATGCCTCATCAGGAGGAATAAAACACATTTGAGAATGGCCGACGCGGAAGCACGCATGTACAGACGCTTGATGCATTTTCGACAAGGTCGATCATTTTCTCGAGAATTCTCTTCGTGGATCACATGAAAGTCCTGGGCCTTATTGCTCGAAAGAATCGCCACAAAAACGTTGTAATGAATCGTGTCTTCGTCGCAGTGGATGAGGTGGTACATCTCAGCAGAGTGAGGGAACGCAAGCAAAGCATGAATGAGAAGGAGCTGCACCAAAGCACCCACACCTTTGTCATCACAAGGCTCACCTACGCGTTTCCTTACCTGCGTCTTCTCGAAACCTAAAGCACACAACTCGACCGCCTCATACGCGAAGTGTACAGGGTGTACAAGGTGTACCTCTTCAGCAGGGGATTGCACCTGGAAGATATACTGTAGCAAGACAACAAGATGGACGAGTTAGTTTTCATTACACACTAGCCAGATGACCAGAGAAGTGGCGGAATCACACAACTTGAAGATTAATGGGGGCACGTACATAAATGAACCTCTGCTCATTCTTCACGACAAAGAATTTCTCTATTTAGGTCAGTCATGCTAAGCTCATAAAAAAAGTGTACTGTGTGTCCGGCGCATATCCGCTTTTTTACATATATACGTGTGATTTTCATGAATATATTTTAGTTGCCAGTCAGTGCGCTGCCGTGTTGTTCTTTCTATGCGCTTGTAAAAAGTTACGCTGTTACGCGAAGTACGTTGTACCATGGAAGAGCTTTGAGAAGCACACCGCACGACGCAGATTCACCGACTGCAAGGAAGCGAAACCTGAATCCTGAACTTAATCGGGTACAGGGTATTCCCAACAGGCAGTGATGCAGCCACCATTACCCTCGACAACAGAAAGAGATTCATCATCAAGCTGCTGCCAAAGAACATGCAGGCAGGTCATCACACGGCAGATGGAACGCAAGAGCTCAAACATTGCACAATACCCACGGGCCCAACTCCGAACCACGGTAGATCGACGTTGCTCAGTATCACTTGCCAACTATCGCGTACGCAGTCAGCATAATTACCCTTCCTAAGACAGACAATACCGCCAACGACCAATATGCGCGCCGTGTTGACAATTAGAACGAAGGTTCTGTACGTGCACCCGACTCGGCGAAGGTGGAAGAAACGGCCATTGCTTTCGCAGGAGCGGCCGCACATGCGAGCATAATGAGCGACTCAAAGATCGTGATATCAAACTTCACTCGAGTGCTCCTCGAGGGTAAAAAAGAGGGGCGAACTAACAGACAGAGTAAGGAAGAAAAAAAACGACGAAACGACGACACAGGAAGCACCTGTGCATCCATGTGGTCCATGTGGCATCCATGTGGTCGTTCCCTCTTTAGCCCATGTCTGTTGATGAACGAAGATGAACGCATATCAACCATCTGAAATTCCCGTTTTGCGCGTGGAATTTCGGCCCCAAACACGCCGCCAATACGCGTCACCTGCTCTCCACCATACAACGATGCAGTGGAGAACCATATCCAGTTGAATTGATGTGGACCCCAGCTCACGTAGAAAACCCGGGGAATGAGGGAGCTCACCAATGTGCTCGATGATTCGCCTAACCGAGCGGTGGGTCCAGTCTCCGACACAGGGGTCCTGGTCAGCGAGCCACTGACCATATACCCCGATAATCCACGATGCTACGGTTTCGCAAGATGAACGAAACCACCACATCATCAACAGCTCGCTAAGGCACAAGTTGCCTGGCGCCGTCTCCGAACGCACTCCTTTACAAACCCACAAATATACACACACTTTTTTACATGACATGACACACCAACACTCCTCGCTATGCGAGTCCATAGCCTCTTTAGACATCTCTGAAACTGCAGGGAAGGCATACCCTCTCCAGATCCGGCCGCTCCAACGTCTTAATTACGGGACGCAATACCACGTGACCCGAGTCTCGTGGTTCAACTTCGGGCTATTGAAAGAATCGTGAAGGCGGCTGCAAGGCATTGCCTGGCAGCCATCCCCTACTGAACCAAATTGACAAAATAGAGCTGTCTCCTCTTCGAGCAAGCCTGTGCGTTTAGGCGGTTTGCGCGTTTGCGCAACGCCGATGGAGTGTCGTTGATTCACACTAACTATTAAATTGACAGCATGGCATTAGGGCTGCACTGTTTGGTTCGTGCTCACTGGTTTGACAGGCGCACCCCTCACAGATTTGTCTCCTCCCCGTTAGGCTTACGTTGGCGTGTTTCTGTACATTCCGAAAAGACCGATGAGTGTCGTCAGCACTCCCATTGCCGCTGGTAGGAATAGCATGGACGTGTAGAAGCCAAGCCAAGCGAAGTAAAGGCCAGTCTTCTCGCCGAAATAGCGCCTGCGAAAGTGACATGCGACAACCATGAAGGAGAACTTTTTTTTATCGCATATAATTAAATTTCTATAGTTTTAATGGCCATAACTACGATATGATCATGAGGTATGTCATAGCGCGGGGCTACGGAATATTTTAGACCAGAGTGGATTCTTTAACGCACACGCAAAGGTAAGCACAAAGTTTTTGTTGCATTTCGCCCCAACCGCATCGTACAGAAAAGTGGGGGCGCGTAAATATAATGCATATTTTGGTTGTTTTCTTAGTAGTATGTACCATCGCTCCTTTGCTAAACAAAATTTACTCTCCAATACCTTGGAATGTTTTGTCTGAAGTAAAACGTTTGAACTGCGGTCGCAAATGCTTGCGCGCGAGCTACGAATTTCCAGAATTACACTCCTCAAAGCAATAAACTGTCATCCACGGGTTTGCAGCGCGAATCAACCAGAGGAAAGCCACACCGAATTTCAGAAAGAAAGCGTCTCACTTGACACAGAGTTCGTGTTGCTCCTAAACCAACGCACTTCCGAGGCGATAATTCTTTTATATAATAAATTGGAAAGCTTTCTGTATGATAATTTCTTATGGAATTTCTTGTAGCTTCGCTCTACAGACGCGTCGATGATACTTTCTCGCTTCGGCGAACCTTCCTTTACCTTTAAGTTCTGTTCGAATGATGGCATAACCCGGAGAAGTTTTTGTCCCAATTTCGCTACACGTTGGATCTGAACACCTAAATCAAGTCATGGGTGGCCATAGCCTGTCGAGTAATTGGGCCATTTCTAAGTTAAGATAAAACAGCGTTTCTGAAGGCAACGCGCGCCGTTCGCTCTCTCTCGCCACACGGCGCGCGCTGATTAGACGCCGGAGAAGCGCCGGTGGGAGGAGCAATCGCGTCCTTGCTGAGGCGGTGGGGCCCTCTCTTGCGTTGAACCAGTTTTAATCATTTAAATGAGAGGCAGATTTGCCGTAAGTTGTCTTCGTGTTACACGCCGCAACATGCTGAGAAGCATGCTTTAGAGGAGAAAAATTGCCATTTGAAATGAATTGTGAGACAGAATTTAACAAATTTCTTTCTATTAATGCAATTAAATCCTGATTATAACTTTATTTTAAAGTACTTTAAATTATGTTAGTTTATTACAAGCCGGTTTTGACTAATTGTACACTCGTTTTTGACGGTAGTTTGACAACTTAATTTACCGTGACGACAACATGACACCGCGACAAGCAGAGACCATTAGGTGCTTCGTCCCTAAAAAACAGACACTGCACATGCTGCTTCTAAGGAGGCTTCCAATGAGGGTTAATGCATGAAAAGTTGTGCGGCCCTATCCTTTCAGGTGCGTAGATTCAAAACATCATCTCTTCAATATTGAATGTTTTGCAGACTGCCATAGTATGAGAGCTTCGTTAGAGCGAAAATATGCCAAAATGAGGACACTGGTAACGCCTGAATTAGGTGTTATTAGTGTCTATGCGGTATTGCTTCATCTGTCGCGTGTCTAAAATTGAGATACACTTCTGCAACAGGAGCCCAGCTCCAGTTTATTTAATGTGGTTTAAAAATCACACCACATATATGAAGTAAAACGGCTTGAGAGCAAATTTGTACGTTCTCAGTTTGCACACAAGAGTTTTAAACAGCAATACGAATGGTTTTTCTTACGCAAAGAAATCATACGCAGGCTATCAGAGGTTAATGGAAGTAGATTGCATTGTACTACAGAGCGCCGCCGAAAATCTTAGCATTGGCACAAAATACCGCACCTGATGAGTCCCAACGGTTGCTGTTTGTACCATGCTGCTGGTCGGGCCCACTCGCTGTAGAGAAGCTGCAAAGAGACGAAATAGGTGGTCTGATGGTTTCTCGTCCGGTTGCTCAGTAAACTTTTATCAGCATTAGCATAATAAAAAAAGGCGACATGTCTTGTACATAGCAGCAATATCTTTTGAACCGCCATGCTTTTGTTTTTTTTTAGTTGAATATACTGCCAATCTCCGACTAACATCATATATTTATTTATTTATCTGGTTCGCAATGTATGTTTGTGATACCAGAGACGAAACGTGGCGGTAGGCGTCACCATGACTAGCACTCTTGCGCCAAAACATGAATTTGCCACGTAGTAGAATTGAGAAAAAAATAGATAGATAGATAGATAGATAGATAGATAGATAGATAGATAGATAGATAGATAGATAGATAGATAGATAGATAGATAGATCTGAAAACAATCATGAGAACGTGCTTTCCATCACTTATTGAACTACGTGCAAAGATGAAGAAATTGTGTGGTAGATCTATAAAATAACTAGACTGATAAACCTGATTGCCTTCACGTAGCTATATTCTGCGTTTAACTGGGTGTGCTTGCGTGTGACTCTGTACGACTTCCCAATCTCTAAAGTTTTGTTGCCTTAATAATCAATCACATAGACTAGCTTCATTCTGTATTTTTTGAAGAGTATCATTTAATTAGAGGTCTCAACTGAGAGAGCTTACCCTGCGCTCCGTGGCAACTTCCTTGAGAGGATCGAAGGGTCCGCTTCCACAGGGTCCCTGCACAAATAAAATTAAGCAATTCTAGGAGCAGCCAGTAGCTGGAGCTTTCACGGGCTGACCACATAGCCCTATAGTGACGCAGTTCAATATCAAATTAGCACCTAAGCAAACGCTGACGTTCAAGATCTGAACACGAAAGAGTACTCAAAAGTATTAAAACACTTTGCTCTGGCAATGATCGCATGTTTCTATGTGCCGGATACCGTAGATTCGTGGCGAGAGTGAAAAAAAAAGGCGTATTAGGTTATTAGGTTCTATATAGCATGAAATACGGGCATGCCAAGCTTGTGACTTTTTAACAAAGAGAAAATCATGAGAAAATTTAACATTTTCTGATAATTTTTCAGCAAAGGCTTATCGACAGAAGTTCAAAAAACAGTGTTTAAGTTTCAGAAACGTAATGCTTTCTCGTTGAATAAGTTAACTTAGATCAAGGTATGTCAAGTGAGATTATGAGGAAAAGAACAGCATTTGCATGGATACGTAATCGGCCAACATTGGAACAATCTTAATGTCGCATGTTCGGAACATCCGAGCAACGCACACACTGAATACACGAAATTATTAGCAAAAAAAAAGAAAAGCTTTCTGCTAAGTGAGCAAACGTCAAACGAAACTGCAGTGGGGGTGCAGGGTTGCCACAATTATTTGCCGCACGCACGACCGGTTTTCTTAACCGGTTTCGGTTGTCGGTTTGACCTCCTACTGCCACACTATTTGCCTCTTTTCAGTTCTCACTAGGTCGCTGCCGTATAAATCGCATCGCAAACGCTCCGTTGGGGCCTTCATGCGTAGCAGTCACTGAATTTGCGCGGGCGGATTAATTCTCGATTCCATTTTTGCTGTCACGGAACTTCTTCGTCGTCCAAAGCTGTACAGATCGAGCAGTCTGTCCTTTCGCTTTAGTTTCGCTCCGACCTTCCTTGCATAAGTCCATATGCATCCTCTGCTTGTCTCCGATAAATTTTCACGGCAACCACCCGAGAAAAGGTCGGACCATCGACGAATTTGACCAAGAAGCGGTGCTATTGAAGGTTTTGCCAAAGTGTTGTTGGAGGTTAGAAATGTTGCAGCGCACACAGAGGGGGACAAAGCGAAGAAGATACAAGACACAGTGCCATCAGCACCGTCTTGTGTTTTCTTCACAGTGTGCGCTGCAACCTAAGATGCAATGCCAACTAGCCCACCAAGCCGTCCTCGTTTTGTTGGGGGTGTTATCAGTCAGGTTATTCTGCACTCGGGGGTCACTACAGTTCTACTTCTGTGAGATGAGCTCTTACGTCGTGCAAGGGAAAGGCTTCCAAGTAGACGTGGTCGTTGAGCAGCTTGTGTATGCCTGCGATTAATAAAAAAAAACAATACATAAACGTGTAGTTCGAGACTGTATTCTCATACCGATAATGTAGTGTCAAACTACCCTTAAGAAGAACAAAAGCTTATTTTGTAGCACGATCAACCTAAATAACAAAACACCACAATATTCTAACAATTCAATAATTTCTAGAAGTTGTTTTGTAGAAATGAACATTTTTTCCTGTTTTATAATTACAATCAAAAGGAGCAATGTCAGTGCGCATTATGAGCCAAATAGGCGCGCTCTTATAAGGAAGTCGAACACAAAAACATTAGATAGGGTATTTGTAGGGTCTTTTTAGTTTCCAAATATTTTCGAGATTGCCACTTCTGTTATCTGTTGAACTTCAATGCACTACACCAACGTGTCTCAGTGGGCAGCATTTAGTAAAAAAAAAACATTTCAGACGATCTGATGAGTTTCTAAAAGTTTCATTTAGCAACCTAAAGAGGGTGTACTCATTTCCAGTAACGTACGCACTTACGGCACATGACTGCGTATTCTCCCCTCCCTCGGAGAAACAGCATCAATAATCACCACAAGTGGTTTATGTAGCAGTCAACTTCCGTATAACGGGCCTAAAAAGTGCCATGACGCAAAGAGCAACAATTTTTTGGACGTTTCGAACAGAAACTGCACTTCAGTTCCGTCCCACCAACCAGCCCTGCGCACAAGCGGCTGGCTTCATATGGACTGAACGCACGATTTTTCCGTGCTGATGGTTCTATAGCCAACGCAGTAGAATTAACTGAGACGTAGCCATCCGCAAAACCACCAGGACCGGCGTAGGAGATGCAGAGAACGTTCTTTCTGTCCTCTGTACGCTAATAAAGAGCCAAGTATTAGCGCGTACAAAGACAAAGGAAAATAAAGTGCGTATAGGGAACCAAGCTCAAGTATGAGCGCGACACTCGCACGGCCGAACTATGCGCTACTGGGGATAGACGCTGCCGGCGAAGGCGGTTTGTCGCCGGATTTGGCAGCGTCGGCGGCAAGGACACGCGCGCGCATGCACGCCTCATTCGGCCTGGAGCACTGCTAGTCAGCAATAGTTAGATTGTGATGCACCAAGAATACAATCCGAGAGCTCTGCGTGTGCGCGGAAGTGGGGCACAGTGTTGTGACGAAAGGAGACACACCGTGGACATTCCCAGTTCTATAAGAGCAGTGGCGCCGCTCGACGTTGCATTGGAAGCGTATATAAAGGACACCTGCCAAGTGTTTTAGATGCGAAGCAGCTTATGGCTGGGGCTTTGTCCGTCTCTCCTTCCCGCGTCCGGCGGCGCCTACCCCTCACTGCGCATGCGCGTCCCCTCCCCCTCTTTCTCCTCTCCTACGCTTTCTCCCTCTTTCCTCTAGGAATCCTCTACTCTACATTAGTACGGAAAGCCGAGCTAGTTGGTACGAATGCATAGTACAATAGCGCAAGAAACACAGGGACACAGGCAAGAGAGACGATACAGGCGATACAGGCCTGTGTTCCTGTGTTTCTTGCGCTATTGTACCATGATATACTCTACGGAGCGGGGCGCGCGTCCCCTCTTCCTCTCTTTCCTCTACTACGCTTCCTCCTCTCTCCTCTAGGAATCCTCTACTCTACTACAGTGGCTAGAATGGGGAAGTGTGATGAGCGCGCCCACTCGGTCGTGCCGTTTTGCAGGGAACAAGGTAGATGGCGCTGCGGCCCGTATTCACGTCGCGCGCTTGAAGCAGAAGCGTTGCCAAGGTCGTGTATCGCCGCGTTTTGTTATTCCACTTAGCGTTCTTTCTTTTTTTTCTCGCTAGTGTGGCTACACACTTAGCATGTTGTAGCTCATTGATATGTAATGCTACGATGACGTGAACAGATGGCTGAAGCTTGCACGGATGCGGAATGCCCTCAGCTAAACGCGATCAACAGGATGTTGGATTCTTGTGATTGCAATAGTTTAGTTCGCCCTTAGATTTATTAAACAACTCTTAATGAAAAGAAGAGTGTGGACACTTTATTGTATTATTGTTTATTGTAATACACTTTATTGTTACTTGTCCAAACACAACAGAAAAACACACAGATGCAGTCGCACAGGTTAGAAAGCAGTCATGTGGCCTGAATGTTTATGTCAGACGGCTAAACTTCAGATGTTTTGTTTTTTTTTCTCTCGCGGGTAGATGCACGTTCCTTGTTCAGCGACTTCGTGTAAAAGTGGAGGCGCGTTATGAAAAAAATCTTTATCATCTGCTTGGTTAGGCTCTTGCATAACCAACCAGATGATAAAGCAGCTGACGGCTCTTCATTCGCATGATCATGCATTCAACTAACCAATCTGGGTTGTACTTCATTCCCTTTGCCGACTTACGTCGTGCACCCTGAAAACACTGAATGATGACAAGCTTGGGTGTGAGATCTCTTAGTCGGCTTTCAAGGACGTTTCCTTCGAGCTCCTCATTTTGCTGTTTCAGTTTCTGCATAGTGTTTTCATACCGCGAAAGCTTGGCCCTTAATCTTTCAATAGCTTGTGTTTACGCCCTCCTCTTTAATGATATACGAACAGCTCGAGTCAGGCTGCGTTGTTTCCGCGCAGATCTTTCATTAATGAGGCCTTTCCTGAGATGCTTGCACGAAACGCATTGTTCTTCTCTTGCGTAGTTCTCTGCCATTTTGACCTCCATATTACGGTACCAGTGACCACGTATGTAGCTCTCCTTGCCGACGGCAAACGGAAATTCTTCAAGAGTTCCAGCCCCTGGGTACACACTTAGCGTCTACCTGCCCTAACAGTGAGGCAGGGTTGTCGCGCCCACCGTGCAGTATCTGCACTCCTTCCACAAACACTTCTTGCTTCGCCCCGTTTTCTTCTTGTGTGAAAACAACCAACTTCCTGGCGAACAAGATGCTTTTGTCTTTTCTGGGTTCACACACATAGTAACCAACAGTCAGAGGAGATGCACCGAAAAAGGGCCTTGCCAGATATTTTTTCGGGGGGGGGGGGGGTTCAACCATACATTATGTATGTTCGTGCGTGCATCTGTATGTGTGCGTGTATATATACCCAAGCAAAATTGTAAAATTTCAGGGGGGGGGGGTTCAACCCCCCAACCCCCCCTTGGGTACGCCCCTGCACTGAACGTGTGTTTTCCCCACGAGGGCGACGGTAAGGCGAGATTGTCAAACGGCATGCACGAATCGCTGTCCATGTCAACACTGTCGATCGCGTTCTCAGCACTTAGTGATGAGGCAGTTTCTTGAGCACGTTTCTTCCTCGGTAGGGCATACTGTTCAGTCCTTGTAGAGCGCATTCTCCTCGGAAGCAGCACAGGCCTGGTTCTGTCAATGCGGACGAGCTCACAGTGTGCTCATAGTATCTAGAAATGAACCTGTCGTGGAAGTGGAGTCCGCACACTGCACAATTTTCTTCCAGTTCTTGTCGGCGCGAGGAATAGCGCGCTGCCACTGTGCGAGCAAGGCTGGGTCCTTCGGTACACCAAACAAGGACGGTTTAGTCTTATTAGACTTAAAGCCTGGCGTACACCCAGGCACAAAACAGTGACTCTGCCTCCGCGGCATGGCTACAAAGGACGGGGGGCGAACATTGCGCGAAGATCCGTAAAATTAACCGCACGCACATGTCACTCAACAAAGAGAAACAGCAGGCTTTTCGGCGCGGCAGAGCTTCAGCGACGTGAATGCGGGAGCGAGCGCCCCCACGCGGTTCCTTCTCCTCAGTCTTCAGCGCCTCCCATAGGAACCGCTCGCCGGTCGTCACACTTCCCCATTCTAGCCACTGTAACTCTACGGAGCGGCGCGCACGACAGGTGCTGCGACAGCTGCATAATCCGCTTGGAGCGCCACGGCAGTTCCGCGGTATGAAAACGACGGAGCGCGCTCCTCATTCTCTCTCCTGTGCAGCGCCGCCAGGAGCGCTCGGGCCGCTGCCGCGAAACGGGAGCGGCGACGTGGCGATCCCGAACTTCGCCTCGCGAAGCCGAAGTTCACGTGAACGGCGGCAAGCGGACCCTGAACTCCGGGCTCGGGAAGCCGAATCAAAACGTCAACGTCGAGCGGCGCGGCAACGCGAAGCCGAATCGAAACGTAAACGTGGAGCGCTGGATCCCCCCGAACTTCGGGCTCGTGAGGCCGAAAAGAAACGTGAACGGCGGCAAGCGGACCCTGAACGCCCAGGCTAAAAAAAAAAAATCACACCATCTTCCGCGAAAGCTAATCACCTCCCCGCTTCTTCGCATCCACACATGGTTCCCTTTAGCGGGAGATGGTGTAATTTTTTTTTTCGCCTCTCTTTCCCAGTAGAAGGAGGGGTAAGAGGCGCTCCTCGGGTCTTTGAACGCGTTGTCCGCCGCCATACTTGAATCCTGGCCCACCGGACGATGAAATTTTCAGACTTTTAGATGTACAGATGTGATCTTTAAAGGCTCAGACGTACAGACTAAACAGAACGAGAGAAACAGTGATAGGGGACGAAGTATCTGGCACATTATTGCACGCCATACGTAGCTTAAGAACAGTGAACATACACACACTAGCCAAGTTCATTGCTACGCTAGGTGATCAGAAGATGAGTCAAAGATGCACCGTGATCATAGCCCAACAAGGGCAGTGACAATTACATGTAGTAAATTTAGCAGGGAATTATGTTTTGCGCCTTTGATCAACGCTTAAGTGTTAGGTGCGCGGCGTGCCCGAACGATACAGCCGTTCTTCACAGGACTTCGCAAGTGCACCGGAAAAGTGCGGAACGGTTAAGCACATTGTCACCTTTGTGAGATTCTTTGTCTTCGTACGGAGCTCTCATGAGCACTTCCCACGCTATCCGACTTCGAATGGCTTGCGAGAAGACGGTGTCCTTGTACTGCATCAGGTACCTGCACAGAGGTGACGGCGATAAGAACTGTTCATGCCAATACGATATCGGGACTACTGAACAGATTAGACAGACACTAACAAGAAACTTTTAATCCAATTGGAAAGGTATATCAGTCTTGCAAAGCTACACCTTCGGAATTACGTAATGTATTTTGATACATTTTCACGGGCTCGATTCGCTAAAGCTCAGTGGAAGCTCAGTGGAAGACACCCTCTAAATTCCTCTTTTCGCTCGTTTAGAAGATAACGTAGGCACCTTCAGCACTAAAATTACCTAGGCGCGATAACATAAGGTACCTTCAGCACTGAAATTACCTAGACGCGATAACGTAAGGGACCTTCAGCACTAAAATTACCTAGACGCAATTTATTGCCGTCAAAATTCATACCGTTGTGACATGCATGTGCGGGGAGATTGTGACTGCCGTTCACATATCTAGTAAAGCCTCCTTACGGTTCTTATTCCTCCTCTTGCGGTAATAGTTGTCATTTTAGTTTTAAAGAAGCATAATTCACTCCGGCATCTATACTTGAGGATTAAGTGGCGTGAATTCATTGATTCGGCGGCGAGGGCTCTCTTCAAAAAGAAACAAGCAAGTTCGCTTCATCAAAAATGGGGAAATTTCTGAAATGACTGATAACAAAACTATGCCCCACGAATCATTGCTACGTTATTGCGCACCGCTTAGAGGACGAGGACAGAACTGCACAAACACAAGCGCAAACTTTCAACTGAATTTGTTGGGTGGAAAAATGATGCTTTCATACACGCATCACACACGCACATGTATAACAGCATCATTTGTCCACCCAGTGAATTCAGTTGAAAGTTTGCGCTTGTGTTTGTGCAGTTCTGTACTCGTCCTCTAAACGGTGCTCAATAACGTAGCAATGAGTAGATACCAAATAGCCTAAGCAACCACCCTCCCGGAAATCGCCAGCACAATCTTGATACCGGATATGTATCACCACGTTGTCGTACGGAGGTCGTCGTTCTTCTGCCTTCGGCTCCTCCCACTGTGTGAACACGTTCTGTGGGCCACTGCGGTCGAGTGCTCGCGATAGTTGTGTTACTGCTGTTAAAGAACTGACAAGCGCTCAGTTGGTATGAACTGCTTTGCCGCTACGATCCACAGGATCTGAGCGACAAGCACAAACCGAGCTATTGGGCCTACCATCTTTTTCAAGTACCACAGTGTTTCTATGCCATTGTGCAGATGTATTTGCGTATGGCGACATGCTGATGAGCACCTGAGAGCGCAGATACTCACATGGGCTCTCTCTGGCGCACGAACTCAGCGGTGAAGAACTGCCTCTCATCCGGTATGAGTTTCTTGTCGTAGGGAAACGGTATCCACAGCCTGGTCCACATGTTGTCCATTGTGGTTGGCTTTGCCTCCACGTCCAGTTCGGTCGAGCCTTCTTCGAGCTGCGATCACATCGATATGCGTGTTAGGGGCATGGACACGAGATCGACGGAGTCGTTTGCAGGCAATAGTAGCCCAGGGCGGTTTTCGAACATTGGAAAGATTCGAATCTGGATCGAGCCCATGGAGGAACAAAAAAACTAGGAGGGAGCGTCACGTGACATTTTTGAAGCGCAGCCAAAAAAAAAAAAATGAAACAGGGGCATGCTGGGAAATGAGCACACCCACGTGATTGAGTTTTGGAGTACGAGGGGGGAGCGGCGTCCGAGGAGGTTGGCTTGTGAACGCTAGGCGCGCGCGCTAGTCAAATTTTGTTTTTGTTCATGAACCCGCCAAGAAAGGAAATGAAACAGGACCATCATGGGAAATGAGCCTCGAACGCGAGGAGCAAGCGGCTTTAGAGGAGGCTGGCTTGTGGACGCTAGGCGTGCTCCCTCCTATTTTTTTTCTTTCCTCCATGATCGAGCCCCACATGGGTAAACTCTTCTCTGTTCCAGAAAGCGCTTGTGTTTGGTAATCAAAATTCATCTTTAAAGGGTCCCTAAACCACCTCCGATATTTTTTTTTAATATTTCAAGTAAACGCGCGCATCGAGTTCGGAATGCCGTCACGATCATGGAGGAAGGAAAAATAAGGAGAGGCCCTGACGTCACATTCGTGAAGCCTCCACATCGCAAACACCCGCATCGCCTCCTAGCGAAAGAGCCTCGAAACATTTCGCGATTTCCGTCGTGTCGTTTGCAAGCGCATGCGCGATTCGAGCCTTTTTTTTTTTTCGCCGTGCAAGCGTGCAAGCGGCGCCGCGGCGCAGTCGATTCACGCATGCTGCTCCTTGTGTGGGTTCTTTAGGAAAGCTACGCAATGCCCAGCTGTTGCGTATGGTTGCGTATACCCGGTGCAAATCGCGTGCACTGCGGAAAGTACCGGGTGTCACTTTTCATGTGTACGTACACGTTCGCTCATTGCTGATCAATAATGCATGGTATTTGCATGCGAAGCTCTCGGGTGTGCGCTCTGTTGCTTCTTACTCATTGTGTCAACTCAGAACGCACGTGCACTTTTGTTTTTGGCGTCTGACGCGCCGTACATAACATGCGTCGAAGGCATCGTACGTTTTTAGAGGCTGTGTCGCTCAACGAAAGGGCAATAAACTTATGTTGTTGTTATCGGACTACGTGGTGTATGTATTGTGCGGTGTGCGCTCGCTGCGTGCTTGTTGTTGTGTGCGTACTGGAATTACAAACTTTACGTGCACGATCGCGTATACAATACAGCGATGTCCTCTTTTCGACGTGAAGTTGCGTCAACTATAGGTTGGAGTTGCGCCGAATAGCTACTACGCTCACTCCATATGCACGAACAAAGAACCGCTAATCCGGCAACAGATCGGGAAATCGGGCAACGAGAAAGGGAAGGCTTAACGCCCAGCAGAACGCGTAAGTCACTGCTAGGTGAGTTCGAATACGATGATGCAGGGGCTGAACGTTTTTGATCACGGCACGTACCGGTATTCTGTACTGCTGCACAAAAACACTCCACGAAGAATTTCAGCACGCCGCGCTCGGGCCTGCCACGCACGAACAGCCTTGTAAACGTCTGCTTACAACATTTTACTGCGTGCGAACCGCACAATACGCGCTAAGTTTACGCCGGGACTACAAATCTGCGCAGAAGCTAACCACCGCGGAGAGTACGCCGCGGGGCGTCTGCTGTTTTGTTTGCCCCATAAATCTGACGTCACTTCCGCCACACTTTTCGCAATGCATTGAAATAGGATAGGGCCTCTGCTTAGTATTCCTTCCTCCACGGTCACGATCAACGGTGCCAAACGCGGTAGCGCTACCAGCCGCGGCCGCCCCACAAGTTTCAAGAAACAGTCCTCTTTCCTCTCCGTGCCTTTCGGCGTTCCTCAGCCCCTCAACGGTTCGCCGTGACGTCAACACGTCGTCTGCTCGTCACCTACAGCACCTGTTTGTTTGCTCACAGATACACACGCTTGCTGCTCTTCCTCCTCGCATGGCGAGGAGGCGCACTAGGCCAGGAGGAGAGATGAGCTGGATGAGACGACAAGGGAAGGAAAGAGGGAAATGAGCGAAGGCGTCTTTTGTATCATCTAGCGCCTGTAACTCCGATATTACGGCACAATTTCGAAAAAAAAGTCACAGTTTCACAGCAAGGGCGAAGCAATGAATACGATAGCAACAAATTGTAGTGTTACACGAAGTGAGGCTGGCAGCTAACTGTTTTGTATCCGATCTCGCGTAACTACAAAACGCTGGTGTGAAAGAATACGGCCGCTCCAGGGAGAGATGCTCTCCGCATAGTCACTTCGCATTGAGAGCGCAGCACGTAGAAGGCTATACGAGCTGCCCGCTGTGATGGCTTTCGAGATAGCGCGCGCGCCAGCGATCGCGACCGCGCCCTTAGATTCAAAGTTCAAAGTGGCTGCTCGCGCGACAAACCCCCCCGCCCACCCGCCCCCACCTCATGTCCTTTCATCATCGTTAAAGACGGGCTGGGCGTTTCCTGTCTGCTGCGACGGCAGGCCTCCCGAGCGGGGTGATGTTATCGCATGCACCCTCCGAGAGACGGAAATGGGCCGGCTCGTTTGATCTCTGCTTCGGCCGCATTCGTCGCCCCCGCTGGCGCGCTTTTACACGCGGTAGAACATACAATGTGCGGGGGGATCTTATCAATTAGGACTTCATACCGGAATGACATGACGGCGACGGCGACGGCAACGGCAAAAACTCGTCGAGGCTGTCCACATAATTGCTATCGCAATAACATTCTCACGGCTAGGTGTTCGTTGTAGACTCGTGCACACGTGCAACGCCACAACCTAATTTCGACCTCTGGGTGGTTTAGGAGCCCTTTAACAGCAATTTTCCCATGGCGGACATAACGGTAAAGCTTGTTGAACCAAATGTGGTTGCAGGTAGCTTTGGAACCTTGACCTCCGCACAGAGTTAACGAGGCACTTCTATCAGTGGGACTCATTGAAAGTCCTATAATTAAAAAGCGCAGCTTTCCCGCCCCTTAGTACGACGTCGAAAAAGTAAAGACACCGTAAGTATGGGGATTATCAATTTGTTACGCCTGTAATTCGACCAGGCATCCATTCACCCACTGAGTGAGTGAATCACTGAATGAGTGGATCAGTCAGGAACACTCGAAGTTCATTCAACATTTTTCAGTTTTGAGTTGTCAAACAATTCTAATGTATAAAAAAGGTGTTGGTCCGGCTGGCAGGTTCGCTCCCCAGACCAGCGCAATTTTTTTTAACTGAGAGCATTACTTTAAATAAGCATATATTTTGCAACTTAATGGTAGCTCTCGGAGAGACGGCAAATTTGTATAATGGAAAATCATGAATATTCTGTTTCCTGCATGCTTCGATGTCACGGGTGGTACAGCTATGGGTGGCACTATTATTTGTGTGTTTAAATTTGTAACCCACTCAAACGACCTTCGACATTTGTCATACCTCTACTGCGGAGCAGTAACATGACGGTGTCAGGTACAGTGCGAGGAGCTTAGCGTCAAATGCTCTCAAGAAAATAGTTACAGATCCAACTCTTTCTGCTGAGCTCTACATACAGGGAAACTTGGCATAATCGCCTTTCACCCAATGTTCCCTTGCACATGACATGACGTGCCTTACTGGCTCTCGTGCACATACTTTCTGTATGGGGTTGCGATGTCCTAGATGCAGACACTCTTTTCTGACCGAGTCTCAGAGGCCATAGTTTCGCAGGTATTACGGAAAGGGAAGTGCGAACAGGACGTCAATCGACAGTTAGGAAGATAAAGCCGCAAGTGATTCAATTGATATTCTACTCAGACGCTAAAAGACTGGCGCCTTGTGTTTCTGATGCCATCTCTGTGACGAGATATGTGAGCGAAAGACGTCAGTACCAAAGTCATTTCCGTCACGGAAAGGACGTCGGTGTTGACGTAATTTTCGCCATCATTTATGATGGAAATGACGTATGGAAGTTATTCTGGACGTGACTAGACCTCACCTGTAGACGTCATTTACGTGACTTAAATGACAAGAAGCGTGGTTATTCCGGAAGCGGGAATTGGAAGCGAAATGGACACGGTTAGTACAAATCTGACGTGAACGTAAGACAGGGAGTGGGTACTGGGTAGTCGCTTGTCTCATTGTAAGTAACCTAACGGAAGTTGAGGATGACCTGGTAATCATATAGTTATCGAGGCAAGGCCGGCTGCTGCATCACTTATTCAGCAAGAGGCAGCAGCAGCGCCATGGTCACGAAAACCTGAGAGGTCCACAACGAAAGCTTCGCCTTAATTGTAGTTTACGCTGCTTGTTTCAGTGATAAATGTTTACAAACCTCGGCAGTCTTTAACGTGTGACTCACCTTTTTGACGTCTGGCAGGACTGGGCACTCACCCTCCTCAACATGCACCGTCGGAAAGGACACCACCCTGCCCCTCTTCTGCAAAGGGCAAGTGAAACGGCGAACAAGTTTGAGTTTAACATATTTGAAATCATAGCGCGAAGCATTCAACGTACGAGGATTGGAGCAACGTGAGAGCTGGCTAAGAACAAAGCGGTTTACTACAAAATAGCTCCAAGAATTTAGCGCCTAGACTTGTAGAATGGCCGCACTTAGAGTTCGCGATCCGGATGCGAGGTGCGGCTCTTTTTACGTATAGAGTGTACCCGATTATTTCGTGTAATTTTTCATACTAGGAGTACGAAATGCGCCATAATCCACCATAGTTATCAGCAATATCACACGTCACCACAAAAGCGAGCGCAATCATTTTCATTGAATAATCTGCTTATTTAGGCTAATGCCCTAGACGCCTCATCAAACGCGAAACGTGGCAGTCGGTGGCATCGGCGCCAACACGGTGGGGTAAAAAAATCACCAGGTGATGACGCCACCCTATGGCGCCATGATGACGTCACAGACGCATGTGCGTTGTGTGGGTGTGTTATTGTGCGGTTGATGTCACTAGACAGATACATCGCTCATCCGGAACCGGTCGCGAAAACGAACGAAATGTTATTCGCCTTTAGCATTTCAAAGAAAAATCTGTGTCATGCCTATCACTCACATAATGCACTCGAACGATTACAGGCATCAGTGGTAGTGACGTAATTTGTTTTAGTCACAGTGAGTGCAATGCACAAACCTCTGCATTAACTCGTTAATGCATCAAGCTGGGCTAGTTGGTATTGATTTTATGCTTCCATATTGCTAGCGAACACGCACAAAGGACAACCTAGAAAGAGACAGGACAACCGCTAGCGGTTGTCCTGTCTCTTTCTATGTCGTCCTTTGTGCGTGTTCGCTAGCAATTTGTGATCAGTGTTGCGTGTTATGATATTTCCTAGTTTTCTGCATTGCTGATGTAATTGAATGTATAATTGTGAACTATATTTAGTTTTTTGTGTATTTAAGATTGCCGTTTTAATTGCATGCGTTCCTTTCCTTGTTAATAATGTTTCAATGCGTTCTTGTGGTTTTACGCCTCCGAGTAAGGTATGGGTAGACAGTTGCATATGCCTTCAGCCCCTCCGTCACAGACAGTATATGCCTAAACAAACAGTAAATAAACACAGCTGGGAGCACACGTACCTTGATGGGCATGCGCAGGTGAAGCTTCTCCGCATAATTGATGAGCACCTCCCACGGGGCGTGGATCTTGAGGAAGTTCGTCTTGCCATCACAGGATGCCTGCACACAGCAAACGTGGTGAGACAAGGAATCAGTCATATGCGTAATCTCATGATCAGTGTACACCCCAACACGTTCGCGTCGGCTTCGCCTTGCGACACCAATATGCAGCACTCGGTCGGTGCAAAGGCGTACTCATGTTCAATTGTTTCGATAGAAATTGAGAGGGTCCAGTTCAGTCAATGTGCAACGTTCAATACGAAATTGATGTTTAAGAAGAGCTTGGATGCGAGCTCGTTGGTACGGATCCATCATAAAAACACGGTGCTAATTTAAACATGTACAGAGAAACAGCATACGAGGATTCGTTCTTGTATGCTGCTTCTCTGTGCATGTTTAAATTAGCGCTGTGTTTTTATGATGGATCATGTTTAAGGAAAGGGAACCTGGATAAAAAGCTGTCTGATCACAATCTGAGTGGCTCCAGTCAACCTTAACGCATGGTGTCGCTGTGCACAGGGAAAAGGAACTACCACTGGCAGTGAAATAAAGATTTGGGTATTTTGGTGTCTGTTTATAATTAATGTTAAAGAGCTGAAAAAGAAGGACAACGACAGACTAAAAGGAATCGGTCGTCCCGTCTCTGGCCTTTGCGGCTACCTTCATTATGCGAGCTCGTTGGTGGTTTGAGTTAATTATGAGTCCTATTTGGTCCCCACTGCCATAGGCGTGCGCACAGGGGGGGCAGGGTGGGGGCGGCCGCCCCCTCTAATCACCTAAGAGGGGGGGCGCAAAATCTGCCCCATACATTGACTTAGTAGGGTGGGGGGCGCTGCTATGAACCTTCGCCCCCCCTAATGGGGAACCCTGCGCACGCCTATACCCACTGCTACGATTTTTCTCAGTGAACATATGTAGGAAGCTTACAGTAATGATTACACGTGATTGGTAATAGATTATGTTTTAGTGCGAAAACACCGGGACTGTGACAGACGCCGCAATTCGGCGTTTCTTGTACGCCTCTGCCAGTATTCTCAAACGATCGCTTTCGGCGACGCTTTTCAAGTTTACCATATTTCGCGAGATTAGCGCTGGATTTGTCGGCTTCTACGAGCGAAAACGTCTCTGACCCGCTGTCAGCATGGTTGACACAATGACCTGCCCTCTAGTGGAGGTCAGCGGGCTGACTCAGTGCCAGAATGTTGTGGCCCGTACACTGCCGACCAAGTCTGGCGATGGCCTTGTGAAATTTTGCGAAAGCGAAGGTATCTACGAAAGTGCTAATCAGAAGATACGGCAGCCGTCCTCACACACGTGCACTTTTTTCACGACCCGAGCGTATCATGGCACAGGCGCGAATTTTTACAATAGAATAACTTTTGAGTTTCACTATCATTGGAAATGCCGGCACTGAGCTGTTGCCACAAGGGTTATTTTCCTTTGGCCTGTTGGGAACACATATTGTTACGTTGGGGCTCCTGCCTAACATTCAGTTTTCAATTTTCTGCGCACGTTTCATGCCCCTGCCTGTATTTAAGCACGTCATTTAAGGTTGAAATCAGTCAATATTTTTAGCAGCATGAGCGGTAGCATGCTCCTGTTCATTTTACTGCTCGTGTTCACCTGGCGAGCTCCGCCTGGTATTTCCTTCTTTTTTTCCTGGTTTTATTCGTTGCATTTCGCTATAGACAGATTGCGCATCGGATTAACTACCGAATCGACAAGCCACGGCCAGTGACGTTCAAAAGACCGCTTATGACGTCTTCGAACACGCCACCCTCGAAACAGAGGGGGCATGGCTTTCCGTTCTAAATTACCACCGCTGCCGAAACCACCTCAGGAGGCCTCTTTAGACCCGGTAAGCTATCCTGGAGCCATCCAGCGAGCGTACATGTCCACTTCCGCCTGACGTAATCAGTTGCTGCAAAAAGCAGCAAGCCATGACGTAATCGTACAGGTGTTTCACACGGGAGGCGGCGTCAACCCTAAATTGAGGGCCAACGCTATCACATAATCAGAGTTAATACACGGTCTCCGAGATTCGCGCGGCCAGGAGCGGATCTCAGGAGGCTGCGTTGCCCGCATTGAAGCGCATTCAGTTCGTCTCTTCCGGGTCGAGGGTTCCGGAAGCACTGTCACGTCACAATGACGTTACGTAACAAGGACCAGAAACAGGGGATGCGCTGCTCGTCAAACTCCGGCCAATCATCGGCGGCCGAAATGGACAATCCACTGAATGGACAGTTCCAGAATAGCTCCTCTGCACACTTATGTCTTTCCCATCCCTTCCCTTGGCATAAATCACTTCAGCTTAACCGAATTTGCTTAAACGCTCTATAGGCATAGCCGACTATGACAGCGTACCGCGGCGTCCTCTAGTTCCAAGTCGAGTCCTTCTTTGACCAGGTTCTTCTCGAAGGTGACGCGACGGTTTTCCAGTGCGGAATCATTGAGCTTCTGATAGGTGAGTATGAAATCGATGCGTCGCTTCCCGTCCCGAAAGTACAAGCTTCTGTGAGCGTCGTCGTGAATCTGCTCGGGTTTGTCGTCCGAACCTCCGGCCTCGGGTGCGGCTTCAGACGCCGAAGTGGCAGATCCAGGTGCGAGGGCATCAGTGCTTTGCTCCAGGCTCTGAAGAGCAAGTTACAATTGATCGTAACCCACAAAGAAACGTCTATGACTCAACGTTGATTGAGTGATTGAATGATCCTTCGGATCAGTAGATAACTGTTCTGTAGAGTGATTGGATGATCGATGGTGTCTGACATTTCAAAACAGCGTAATGTCTATGGAGGACACCGCTGTAGATGGCTGCGGAATCACCATCACCTCGATGTTCTTAACCCGACACGGTGGTCTAGTGGTTATGGTACTCGACTACTGAGTTTTACAGTAAGTCCCAAAGGAGAGACTGAAGGACAAGCCCAACACGGAAACGTCTCTCCAACAGTGGGACCCAACCAACAGAGGAATGGAAAGCCTACACAAGAGAGACAGGAGGAAGAGAAAAGAATGGAAGACTTGTTAGTCAAGACGAGCTCATTCATTCATTCATTCATTCATTCATTCATTCATTCATTCATTCATTCATTCATTCATTCATTCATTCATTCAGTTTATTTAGACAAAAGGAAAGTTTGCCTGGGTTGAAGGGACTAAAGGCAGATTACCTCTGCCTGACTAGGGTCCCTCCACCCATACATTTGCTCAGAAGCTCATCGGAGATTCATTGTATAAAAACAGTTTAAGTCAAGATGAAGAGAAACCGTGGTATGTAACTTAGAGAATATTTCCCTTGGAGGTGGTATTGCTAGGTGGTGGAGTGACATTTTTTTATTTTCTTTTTTTTAATCGAAGTTTCAGTACATTTTGTTCTTTTATCTAATTTATCGATCTTGCCCTACTGAAAAAACCTATATGGTTTCATACAGGATCCGTATGGTTTTATACAGGACTTACAGGACTAAATATAGGAATTGTATAGGACCGTGTGGGGTATATAGGATTCAAACAAGATCCAAATGGGACCTAAACAGGACCCATATGGCGGTATATAGGACGCAAGTAGGACCTACAGAGGACCCATATGGCGGTATATAGGACTCAAATAGGACCTCCAGAGGACCCATATGGCGGTTATAGGATACAAATAGGGCCTCCCAGGACCTATATGGCGGCATATAGGATCAACACAGGAGTTGTTTTCTTTCATCCGCTCTCATTCAAACCTCTCACAATCTCTTCCTGATCAATAGTTCGCCTTTTTATCTCTATAAGTGGCAGGAGAGCACTTAATTCTCAATATTATCTTTCAAATTCCCTTTCATCTCAATCTAGCTCTCGAACCAGCTGGCTTTTTTTTATCTTGACAAGTGGCAGTGCAGCACATAATTATACGCTTTCATCTACACCTCTTACAACATCTTCTTGCACGCGCACCCCTTACAAAAATGCACTTTGCGTGTCAATTGACCCTGAACTGAGGCCTTTTTGACTCAATAGCTGGTCAATTAAACGGCAGCTTCTAATGAGTGCCCTCAATAAACATTGAATTGACATTAGGTTTGAAATATTCAGTTGACTCTCACTCATTTTATTTTTAATTGACATACATTAAGAAAGTTTTAATTGACCCACGTTCACTACACATTTAATTGAACTAGTATTGAGCGCTCTCAATGATGGATGTTGACGCCTACATTAGCTTCTGGGGTAGAATTCACAAAACTTATTTTGTGTGTGTGTGTGTGTGTGTGTGTGTGTTTGTGTGTCATAATGCCAGCACCACTATTGGCTGCAGTTTTCTCTTACGCATATTTTTCCATTTTTCTGTAAGACACGTTCGTTAATAAGGGTCCTGAATTAGGCATAAACCAAACTTGAGGATACAGTTACAGCACTCAGTGGAGCAGCATTGTATTACATAAAACTGCATGCAAGCATATGCTTTCAGGCACTGACTGTGCGGCGCACGTGTTTCTGAACTGTGTAGACGGATAGTGTCGCGGTCAAGTGCGACACGTGCATTTGCTTCAATGATGCGCTAAAATGCTGCCTTCCAAAATTAGCAAAAATACCCTTGATTCAATGTTTATCGGAATGTGTATTCAATGCTTTGACAGGCAGTGTCTTTATTATTATTATTTTATTACTATTTATTCATGAGAAGTACGATAAAAATGGGGATAAAACACGTCGTGGTAGCCGGCTTACGCGAAAAGAATGCCGATTCGACGAACGCGTCTTTCAACGGTCGTGCATTTTTAAGCTGCTCTCCCCCGTGGGGGGAAAAGGCGCGCCCTATTGTTCCGAAACTCGCCTGTCTGGTAAGTCGCGGGCGGTAGTCTTTGCACGCGGCGACACCACGAGGGGGGAAGAATTCTGAGAACGCTTGTCGCAAACTTTCGCTGCACAGGTGCAAGGAGGCCCGTCTACTGTTGCGATCAAGAAAATAACGCGAGAAAAGATCAATTTGTATTTTATAGGGTGCTAATATTGCGCCATGAAAACTTGATAGTTCACCAATAAGCTTCACAGAATTTATTGGCAGTTACACCAGTGTAAATTTCTGACGGTCACTTTAGTTCTTGTTGTGTATCCCTCCGCGCCGCACTTTCTTCTTCAGAATCGCTCACCAGCGTCACGAGTGCGGATCGTGTTCGTCACTTGCGATCTCTCTTGCTCTGATTTCGTGGACATCGAGTACCGCGATGTGCGCAGGCTATCAGCGAAAGAGTGAAGAACATACTTCGCTCATGTGCTGCAATTGTGGCCGTACATGGAAGTTTGTTTCGGCGGAACGGTTGTTCACCAGACCCAGCATCGCAACTTTCCTGCGGAAAAATGGACACCTCAGCCGACATGCAAGACTCCATCGCAGCTTCCCTTCTGCAAAGCTGCCGAGACAGATACCGTCACCATGATGTGCCATAAACATTTTCTGTATTTGCTGGATCTCCAAACCACGCGCCTCTGTTGATTACCTTTGAGGGTAAGTTTATCATTTTCAGTGCCTTCGTACGTTCTACTCGAAAGTCACGAAAACTGAAAAAAAGTATTGTGCGTTGGATGTTGTATGAGTATGCAACTACGTAACTATTGTCACCAAGGTTTTGCAGTTCTAAAGTGTTCTTAACCCTTTGACACGCTATGTACACAATTGTGTACAGCAGCTGTTATTGCTAACTGTGTCAACTAAGGGCTAAGAAGGAGTATTTCATGCAAGGGAGTATTTCATGCTTCATTAATTTCGCTTAACGTAATGAGATTCATTTTTACCATACATGTGAACTTATGAGTGCTTAAAATTCCTTCACATTCCTGCTCATTATTCCACAGATGCCTTCAACAAGTATGTGGCCGAGAAGCCCAAAGAAGTGCCGGGAGCTGAACGTTTGAAAAAGATGAACCGTTTTATTGCGGATATGCTTAAAGATTTAAATAAATAATCAGTTACCAAATATTCTTGCCTGATCGTTTTTCTTCAAGTATATATGTAAGTGCAACAGTGAATTCTTACATTCTTATAATTAGACTGCTGCGAGATATCATTACAGCTTGAATTGCTGTATATATTTGTTTTTATTACACGCTTCATAAACTGGCATGTCTTTATCAATATGTTCCTTTGCTGCACGTAATTTGTGACCCAAATCGCTGATTCGGCCCATATTACCCATATCACCTGTAACACCCATATAATCAACCTACCTGTATCACCTACACGACCTATATCACCTATACAACCTATATCACCTATAAACCTGTATCACCTATAAACCTGTATCACCTATAAAGCCGTATCCCCTATACGACCTGTATCCAATAACATCATATGTATGGGTCCTGTATATATAGGAATTTTCAGTAGGGTGGCGTGCGATACTTAGGTGGTGCAAGCAGGGCATAGGTGTCTTTTTAAATTTAAATTTCGTTTATTTTTCACCCAACTCCACTTTAATGTAATGACTCGAAGGTCGCGGGATCGAATCCCGGGAGCAGCGGCCGCATTTCGATGGAGGAACACCAGATGGTCGAAGTTTCCGCAGCCCTCCACTACGGCGTCCCTCATAATCATGTCGTGGTATTGGGACGTTAAACCCCCCCCCCCCCCAATAATTGTTACGTTCCGACTTCTTTATTTCTATTTATTCGATTCGAGCCGAGGTACACTGAACAAAATGGAAATGCCTCAGCTGGAAAGTGAAAGAAAATCAACAGAATTTATCGCAAATATACCACTTCTTACTAAAAACGACTTTCAACACACCTTTCATTACGCTCCAGTAATGATTTTTATACAGTGACAAATGCATGTTATTTTTACGCGGTGCGACTGCTTCGTCTACATGCTTTTCGTGTGTCCATAACGCTGGAACGCCACGCAGGTGGGGAAGTGTTAATACAGATTGCATTTTGGGAAGGGAAATAATAGCACAATTGCGTAGGTGTATTCCGGGAACTCGAACCACACTGGCGTGAACCACACGAGCACCAGCCGTGCGCGAACATTGAGTGTTCCCTAGCACCTGCATTCCGCTGCAATCAGTGATGCTGCCTCGGCTGCAGACCGAATGCGCAACTCCATGTAGAGGGAAGGACTATAGAAGTTATAACAGGCCATTTCGTGATGCACGATCGAATGGCTTTGTTTATTACTTCAGAAATACTGCGAATTCCAACGGTAATTTTGGTAGGAAGGGCACACGTACAATGAGGATATTGCAAAAATATAAATTGGTTAAACCTCTCGCAAAGAATTTGCAGTAGTTACTAGAGGGTTAAGATGCGCGTACAATCTTTTACAAACACATATAGCAAAACAGGTGTACTTAATAAAGCACTGATGCAAGAGCTACAAAGAGCTTAAATTGATAAAAACGTTTACATAGAACACACCCGTAATGAATGAATAGGTAGTACAGCATTTGATCAACGTCTTTATACAAAGCAAACGGTAAGGTTAGATCTTGACAAATGATTTACATTTGATAAACACGTTGGTAGCCTTCAAGTAGTGATAGGAAACTATTTCAATTAATACAAGAAGTTATATAAGTAGGCAGTCCCTTATGGCCTGTGGAGAAAAGGAAAATTTAAAGCAGTCAATTTAGAACAGATATTTCTGATGAAATTGGGGGTATTGATATGTGCCCGAAAGAAGGGTCATCGATCGATTGATAGATCCAATCAATCAATCAATCAATCAATCAATCAATCAATCAATCAATCAATCAATCAATCAATCAATCAATCAATCAATCAATCAATCAATCAATCAATCAATCAATCAATCACAAGCCCAACACGCGGATCGCGAGACTCCAGATATGTCAAAATGATTTGAAGGAGTCAGCGACCACGATTTTTTCGCGACAAGTTGTGTGAGCTCGAAGTGAGCAGGTTACCCGACTGTGTTTGGGATCAGCGCTGCGATCACAGAACTCACCTGTGGCAAATTTTTCGTGGAGTCCACGCTGCGAGCATGATTTGGCGCCGACTTGTCTGCCTGGTTATTCTTGACTGGGGAGAGAGACGTACGCCAAATTGCACCGATCGTTTTGCACCATCGCTATGACGCAAGAGTTGCAAGCTATGAAAGCGAAACAATACGGCAAGTTCTCGGGTGCATGTTCCAATGATATCCAGTGCTTTAGGTGACAAAGCAATAAGCAATCTCACGTAAAAAATGCATTTTAAAGTGAAATATCCTTTGCGTACCTCCCCGGCGTTTGGCCTTGCGATGTCGTGGCTTCCCGTCTCGCCGAGAAGCTGCTGCCGCTTAATGAAAAATGAAGATTACGTATCCAATGAACTTCGAAAACGTTTTCTATTGAGCCACAGTTAAAACGCTTTACATATAAGGGCATTTACGATTTATAAAAGATTATTCAGGCCGGCATACGTTGAACTTAAAACACATAAAGAGCACAGGTACTGTGTATCACCACATTCTATTGAATGATATATCACTACAACCGTCAGGCTAAAAAGTCCAGCTCAAACAAATTTCGATGGATTTCAGAAGTTCTGACACTGTCATATAAGACCATTGTTAAATGTTCCTACCGGGTTATTTCGCTAAAATAGCTGGAGCACTAAGAAAACGAGCTAGCATCGCCAACACAGCGTAACAAAGCCCAGAAATATGGCTATACTGGGGTAGCAAAAGTGTAGTAAATCGGCACTGGAAACAAAATTTCACAAACATTATGTAGTATATTGCGAAGTGAAGTGAAAATGCTGTTCTAGGCAACAGTTCTAGCCCCTTGGGACATTGTAGCACGCGAAAAGAGGTGTCTGTATTGTCAATGTATTCCATGGCTCATTTAGACTTTTTCATATAACTATAGCCCAATAGTTGTAGGCAGGAAGTTTCGAGCGAGGATTATGCTTTGGCTGGTGTTTGAAGCCAATCTTTGTAAGCAAAGCATACCTCCTGAACCCTTTAACAAATTCCCAACGAAATCTTGTTACTCAGCAAAGCTACTGGTGTTCATTCGTTACACGTTCATACTCACTAATACTTTGTAGGTCGATCAGCGAAATATATTATTACCAAGTCTTTAGAAACAGTTCCAAGTGGTCGTGGCAGAATATAACGGAATAAGCGTTTTTATTTAGGGACATTGGCAAGCTGCCTTTAACAACCTAGACTGTGAGGTGTAAGGTGCGTTCGGGCCTATTTTTATTCCTCTGCTGATTTACATCGCATGTTCTATGTCATGGTGTGACTATACTTTCCAAATCACGAAACCCGTGAAAAGAATAATGCAGCGAAAAAAAGCAGCGACTTTTAGACCACAGCCTCTATCATGATTTTCTAGGGAGCTGTAGCACTTTACTAAACACGAAATAAGGGATAAGCGTAATGCTACAACAATTTCAAGATTGCATGTGCGGTAGTCAAAGAAGTACGCATTTTATAAATTTACGCAGCTTTCGTCCAGATGAAGCCGATGTTCCTCATCTATATTATCAGTAAGTGCTAATACACGATACCGAGAGTTCGCACTGAATAACCCGTGCTCTTTGGCTATATATTGTGAAATATTTGTTTCTTTTAAAATATCAGAAGTCAAAACCTAACTATACTCTACAAATAGAGAAAGCCTAGGTGGTCAACTTTTTGAAATAATTCTGCAGAATAACTGGGAATCCTGGAGATTGGTCCTCCGGACGCGTATTCACAAACGCACAGGAACTTTTCGGGTTGAGTTATTCGTATGATGATTCAAGCCGATATCAATGCTGGTTGTGTCATTATTACGGACGGAAAAGTTTTGTTTATTGGGCCTCTACTCTATTTATTAGCGATCGCATAGTGAAGTAACGTTGTTTTTGATTTGCAAACTCGCTTGTTAGTGAAATTGTGAATAGTGCTACATTCACGCATAAAATGGCACAAATGAGTTCGTTTATACGTGACGGACGTGACACTAATTTTATACTTCACGATGTTTTGATTTGATATGTGATTGCACACTTCATTTCATATTTGATTCGGTATTCGATCCAATATTTACTTCAATATTCAATTGGATGTTCGGTTTTGTAAGGAAGCTTTTTTAATCGAATTTTTTTTATTCGAATCGATTAGGCAAATTTGACATTCCAGCAACCCTGGGATTATTTGGCTGCAGTTACAGAGTTTCTTCCTTTACGTAAGAATTGACGGCGCTAACATGGGCGCGAAACCCATACAACATGGCTGCCTCTTTACGAATACAAGGGAGAATGGACAACAGAAAAAAGAAAATAGACACGCCGCACGTGGCTGTATCACAACCTCGTTGCGCCCAACAGGACAACGCACTTCTCGGTTCAAAAGCTCAACGATGCCTTGGTCTGGAAAGTAACGAGAAAGTTTAGCGAGACAACTGTAGCACGGATAGCCCGAGGGAGGGCCATCCTGCCTGCTACTCCAAGTTACACAATGAATTGTGTGAACGACGCCTTCTAGACAGAGATGGCGAGGGCTTTGCTTTACAGAGCTCGAGGGATCCGCGAACATCACATGTATCAAGAGTGGGCCTTTACATCTACGATGCTCTGGACTAGGCTGAAGACGTCTAGATAATATAATCGCAAGGCGTACCACGTACCAGTAGGCGCATGCGCCTCCTTGGCAGGTCGGTTCTCTGGACGGAAGGAAACGCGAAAGTCGTCAGCCATGGCGCCTGCTTGTTCTCGAGTTCCACCGCTGCCACCTACCCACCACTGGCACACGCCAAAAAAGAAGTGTGGTTAAAAAAACAGAAATTAGTCAAATGGGGCGTTGTTGAAGTAGTGTACTTTGAGTGTAGCGCATAGTGTAATAGTTTCCTGTGGAATCTAGTGTACGGTACAGAATTGCACAAAATCGCTTTGAGGGATTCGCAAATAATAAGGTAGTGAAAAAAAGAATGGGTAAATGTGACATAAAGAATCTGATTTAACAACGAAGAAATTCATTTTAAATCAAAGAAACCTTGAACGAAGAGCACAGGAATAGGCTGCTTACGTAAAGAAATTCATGAGAACGAAGAAATTAAAAACATGGTATTTAAATCGGTTTGAGAAAGAAAAGGTAGGGCTGGGGGCAATACGCACCACAGCCACAGCGAAAGGTGGAGGAGTGCCCTCAGAGTCCGTTGTATACTCTCTTAAGGCGTCTATAGTGCAAGCACAGCTGCGCACGTACCGACTACGCCGTAATTCATCAGTCATCACCATTCTACCCGTCTGCAAAGCAATGTGTGCGCCTACGTAGCTGCGCAGTTTGTTGATTCTATAGGTGGTGGTGGTGATTGATGATGATGAGGACGAATAGTTAAACTCAAGCCCTTCGTAATTTGTGGACAGCTTTAAACAACGCACTCGTTACGCAATTCATATGGTGTGACACCTGTTGCGATTATACGCTTCTGACACGCAATATTACGAACTTGAAAACGGGGTTACCAGCGAAACCACAGAAACACGTACACAAGAAGAAGGCGTTAAACAGGGACGAACGCTGGACTGTCAACTGTGCTTTATTGGAAATTGCATTGCCGCACAAGGCTTCTCACGCATGCGCATTGCAGTCACTTCCCACGACACGTGACACTTCAAACTTATTTTTCGGCTACGTAGGCACGCTCTTTCGACGTCAGAGACAAGGACGTATCGCGGACACAATAATCTTTATGATTCACAATATGAAATGCTTCTAAAATCTCCCGCGAATTTTGGGAAGCAACTTGGCTGTTTATTGCCGCAGTTGCATGAAATGCAAATCTAGTAAGCCGATGTTCGATCGCACGACCATTTTGGGTAGGGGAAAGACAAGATATTCGCGGGAGATTTTAGAAGCATTTCATATTGTGAATCATAGAGATCATTGTGTCAGCGATACGTTCTTGTCTCTGACGTCGAAAGAGCGTGCCTACGTAGCCGCAAAATAAGTTTGATGTGTCACGTGTCGTGGGAAGTGACTGCAATGCGCATGCGTGAGAAGCCTTGTGCGGCAATGCAATTTCCAATAAAGCACAGTTGAAAGTCCAGCGTTCGTCCCTGTTTAACGCCGTCTTCTTGTGCACGTGTTTCTGTGGTTTCGCTGGTACCCCGTTTGAAAATCCTTCGCAAGAACACCTTGTACAGGTGTAATGCCGGACAAGGAATCTGGTTAACGAATGTAAAATGGCGTCGTAGAAGAGTAAAATAACAACCAGGCGTCCCGCAATGAGATTTGCGCAACGAGTGGGTCGTTGAATGCTTCCCACCCACTGCAAAGTGCTCAGCCATATTTCTTCATCGTCATCAGCCACACGCAGCATCAACAAAGTGCATATAATACGTCACAGATGTGTAGCGGGCACCTCGCTTATCCGCAGAAAGACGAATAATGGCATAGTGGGTGCTTCCCTACTATATGAAAGTAACGGTGGTTTATGTCGTAGTGGGTACCTTGCATGTGTACTTGTATTAGTTGCCCCAAGAGAGTGTACAATGGGCTCTGGAAAGGCCGCTTTTCGAGCTTTCGCTGTGACTGTGCTGCGTGTTCTGCGCAGGCCTGGCAATTTTTTTTCAAGGTGCAAGGTTTCTTGCTCAGCTGGTTTTGAGCCGCGCGGAACTCCCGTCTTTCACGTCCGTTTGTATATTTGTATTGCTGTGTACAGTGTTTTGATTCCTGGAGTACTAGAGTCTGTAAGCACGTTGGAAGAACCAAAATGCGCGTTCCGGCTTTTGTGCTGGCTTACAATGGTTGAAGTTTAGACTGCTCGCACAAGTTAGGCCACGTTAATTGAGCCCAGCGTAATGCGACTCCCACGCCAAGACACCAAACTTGTGTATGGTCCCTTGATGTGTAGTCCCATGTGCACCAAACCTGTGTTCGTACAGCTTGAGTCTGGGTAGCCTTCGAAGCGTCATTTCATGATAAACTTGTTCAGACGACGCTGGTGCCAGTCCGGTTGTTCTCAGTCATCGAATGTGATGCTCCGTATGACATGATCAAGCGACGTGTATACGCAGTTTTTCTTAAACATTTTATTGAGGCCTAAAATAGGCACACAGTATACAAAGGCTGAGAAAAAGGTAGGTTCAGAATATTATACCTCTCAGCTAAATATGGTTTCGCGGCTTCATGCAGATTAATTATCGTCCTAGCTCAAGGTGAGTGTAGTCACAATATTCAACATTATCGACACGAAATGGTGTCCGTTTGAGGGCCATGTCAGGTCTAATAATTGAACTACACGTAATCTATCTAAACGTGAACACGCATTTGAACATTGGAGTCGGCTAAACATGCGTAATAATTGAACTACACGTAGTCCATCTAAATGTGAACACACATTTGAACATTGGAGTCGGCTAAACAATATACTCAACAACACGCCGCTTTTTACGATCATTGCGCTGTTAATAATTCTAGAATTTTTCGTACTTGGTCCGTGCTTCCATAGGAAATCCTGTGTACGATTTAAGTCATGCAACTCCCTACCCCATATTTGAGCTACTGCGCCATCTTCGTGAAATTATTGATATAAAATGAACAAAAAGCTGAAAATGCAGCTGTACTAAAAGACAGCATAAATTGGAAAGAAAAGTCATCGCAACATACTACATCCATGGGCTGAATGAAACAATCAGGCAAAGTCCATCCCGACGAGTAAAATTGCGGCGTGTATCGTTTAGTCACGTGCCGACAGTTTTCGTCACTTGGTGGCCGCCAGTCACACTAAGAGTTGCTGGGCCTTTCGTCGACATCCCGTGATCCACAAAGGACGGCAGGAAGGCGCAGCTGTTCTTCCGGTAGTTCCGCACTTCCTGGAACACGTAATCAACGGCAGCGGTTACGGGCAGATTTAGGGGCAGTGCTCCGTGCGCTGCCTAGCATGCAAAACGTCCTAAGTTTTGCACTGGTCACTGCACTGGCCGTGGACGCCATGGCCGATCTCCCGTTCCTGGGGATTGGACATCACACGAAAGGGAAACGCGTCTTCATAGAACTATTTTCTTTAAACAGCAGAGTTGTTTAAGCTCGCGGTAGGTCCGGTGGCGTCCGCGGAAACTCGGCCGGGTATACTTGTAATCACATTCGTAGCGCAAAATACCAGATGCAGACACAAGTAAGGAATACATACACAGGATGGGCGCTAGACATGAACTGATTACTGAAAGACAACATGAAAAAGCCAAAAGCCATCAGACATTAGTGCATGCGAACCATGACATGTGTTGTCTTTCAGTTGTCATGTTGTCTTTCAGTAATAAACCAGTTGATGCCTAGCTCCCATCCTGTGTATGTGTTCCTCACTTGTGTCTGCGTCTGGTTTTTGTTTGCGCTACGAATATGATTACAAGTGACTCAAACCAACTAGCCCGCGTCACCGCCTTGGGCGGGTGTACGCCACAGGAATTGGGCAAGACCCACTAGCGGGTACACAAGGTGCGAAGGAAAGCGAAGACATTGGGGGGAGAGATCGGAGCAAATGAGAGTGATGGAGAGCGGTGGGAAGGAGGCTGGTGCCTGGTGTGGGAGAAGGTAAAGCCTAGTAAAACGAGGATTGCTGATGCAAGGAGCCGGGAAGGAGGATGGAGGTCAGTGTTAAACGGAACATCTTCTCGGCGAAGAGGAAAGAAAAGAGGAGAGGAGACGAGAGGCGGAGAGGAGGCAGAGGAGAAGCAATTAAATACGACGGAATAAATTTTAGTGAGACGGGATTCGAACCCGGGTACCCACGGTCCGGAAGCGAGCGTTGTAACCACTCGGATATGCAGGCACGGTAGCAGAACAAGCTTTTATTGGAACCATATGATAGCGTCGCTACAGGTGAGAACGAGGAAAAGATGGAGAAAGATAGGAACAGAAACAGACAGAAAGAGATAGAAAGATATGGAGAGAGAGAGAGAAAGAAAGACATAGAAATGAAAAAAAAAGAAAGAGAGATAAGGGAGTACAGGCAAAGGCTCAATTTGGCTTTCCTAGGCTTAACTGCCCCTTTCTATGCTCATGTGGCTATCTCTAGGCTTAAGGGGCTACCTCTAGGCTACGCTTGGCTGGTATGCTAGGGAAGGCCGCCTAGTTCCGCAGTTCCTTTACGCTGGGCACCGCCATTCTGAAGCTGGCCTAATTTTTTGCTGTGGGATAAGAAATAACTGCGTAAACATGCAGCGTATGTTGCAAATTATGGAAGCCCATCTAACGCACCCTTGTCTGCATGCAGCGAAGTGCCTTCGAATCTGATTCGACCCGTGCAACGCTGGGCACAATGCGACCTGTTTTCCTGCATCTCTTCTACCTTCTTTCGGTAAAGGGGTGGGATAACCACGACGTCGACGATCATTTTTGGCTGAACTTGACCACGAGGTGTTTCTTAGCTAGACTATGACGAATAGCGAAGTGCGAACAGGAAGTAAGTAAAAAGGCATGAAGTGAAAACAAGAAGAGCATTAAGAGACTTGTGGCGCGTATACTAGAAAACTAGCGTCTTGTTTTATTGACGCATGTTCCGTGGCGAAAAAAAGATGACAGTAGATGATGTCATCACTGACGTCATTTCCGTGACGGAAATGGCGCACACATCAGTGCTGCTGTGTGTTGGAATAAGTTTATCTGCATCAACTCACCCGGCCTGCTTCCAACTTCACCGCTCAGCATCCCTGTCTGAACTCGCTGTTCTAAAATACCTGTGTGTTTACATGTACCCCTCCGTAGTGAGGGCATTGGTCTGTGGTCAACAGCACTAGGGTTATGGCCTTACTTGCAAATTCGTGAGCCCGATTCGAACTTGTATATCTTTCCCGTCATCCGTGTAGCTCGCCCACGGCTGTCCGTTGACGAACGGTAGATTCCTGGAACAGAATGAACGGTCACTCACTCACTCACTCACTCACTCACTCACTCACTCACTCACTCACTCACTCACTCACTCACTCACTCACTCACTCACTCACTCACTCACTCACTCACTCACTCACTCACTCACTCACTCACTCACTCACTCACTCACTCACTCACTCACTCACTCACTCACTCACTCGACATCGTCCATTTTGACAGTGCTGACGGGGTGTCGTGTAGCAGCCGTTATGCTGATCGCATAGACAATGATAACAGACACCAATAAATTTCTGTCGTAAGGTATCGTTCTTCCCAACGGTTTTCTGGACGGACGGAGTCGCAACCTTGGGCGATCTCAAAACGGTTACCCAAAATGTTTACACCACGACCTACTGAAACTTCTGACCTGCAAAGACAATCGTACTTCTATGGAAGCGCACGCACCACCTCTCGTTCAAGCTCTCGCCGTTGGTGTCGCTTCTATAACTTGTTCATACTGTGCGGACGTTAGGACGGCGTTGGAGTGAGAACGCCTGTATTCCGTGATGAACTGCCGGCATACATGCGACTGTTTTTCTAAACTATGACAGAGGTTAGGTATTCAGTGAGGTGATTGACTAACGCGATAGTGATTGACTAACGTGTAAAGCCTAGACTTGTGGGATGTAGGACTGTGTATACGATGCCCTGTCCTCAGGCGTCCATTCATATGCAAAGAATTCCGAAATTACTCCTTATATTTTTACTTTCGAGGTATTTTGTATTTATTCCCAATATATACAGGTACACGTATGAACGATATGCGCTGGGCGAAACATCACCACGACCGCTGAAGATGACGACAGCGAACAGGTGCCGACTAGCGCTGTACCGCTCATAGGTTCCATCCCTAGTGGCTGAAGGAATGAACGAGACCAAACGCGCTGGAGTGGGAACATCCGTGCACGTCAGGTGTTCCAGTAGGTCGCAGTTTATACCTCCAACTCAAGGTAGTCCACTAGGAGTAAAAATAACTCGAATAGAAAAGGACATATGTTCAGAAGTGCTTCACAGAAGTCTCCGAAGTATAGTGCTCGTGCAGTATAAGACCCGGAGCCAGCTGGTTGTTCATAGCGGGTTGTACTTCCGAAGGTTCACCTTCAGCGGAATCGCGGGGCGTTCTAGAACGAAAGCGTAAGTCAATACTGTTATGAACGCTCTGCGACCGAGCACCGTAACGGCCTGCTTTACGATAAGAAATGCAATTGCGTGAACTTTCAGTGTTTGTTTCAAGTTATGGCAGCAGATTCAACGCACCCTTTTGAAATCTACACGCAGTAGGTTTGGTCACTGCACGATCAGTGCAGTGACGTTAGGAGTGCTAAGGCATTATTAAGGCGAAAGCCTTATGTTTCTCATCTAGAGAAGAAATTTCGAGATTTGACAAGAAACCACGAGATGGCGGCGTCAGCACGAATGATGCAAAAACCTAATAAAGGTTGGTCCCACAGGCTGGACCCCGAGCACGGCTCCCTGGAAATGTGCCTCATCACCGAGCTGCATTAATGTTCGGGACGGTTAGCCCCAGTGCAGTGCTCTCCCTTGCTGGCGTCCCTCTGAAAAGACACTGGTTGCCTCCGAACCGCGGAGCTGCACCCCTCTTTTCTTAGCGTCTCAGTGGTTATAAAAGGCTGGCGCATTTAGCGCCGAGAGCTTCTTCGTCCACATACTTCGTTCGCGCTCGATAGTCTTTCTTGGGGAACTTAAACGCAGAAATTTTGGTCTGTCTTTCTGTCTGTCTGTCTTTCTGTTTGTCGGCACGTCCCTCGATCCAGCCACTCGGCCAAAGTTGAACCACTTGCCCAAGGGCCAGCCGTCTGAACTGGTACGGCTGTTCATACTTGTGAACGTTGTCGATCAAAAAGTAAATATCATGCATATCTGAGGTGCAACATCACTAGGTAAGTATTAGGTGGCATGTTCCTTTAATAGAAAATGCATACATACGTAATTTTAAGGACCCTAGTTTCTTAAGCTGCGCTGAAAATGCATAAGAATGGAAGCTTGAGCGAGTTGGTATGCGTTCATCTTTGTTGAAACAGCGCTCACTAGACGACGACGAAGTAAAAGAAGGCACACGACAGGCAGCGCCTGTCCTGTGCCTTCTTTTACTTCGTCGTCGTCTAGTGAGCGCTGTTTCAACAAAGCTGAAAATGCGACTGCGCTGAAATTTGCCTTCCTCTGTGCCCTTCGCACGAGCTCATTGTTGTGTTTCGGTTTCGGTTCTGTATTGCACTGTACGAATGCCATGGGTTGGTGTTGAAAAACTTTAGTTTTGAGAAGGCCAAGAAGGTGAAAAAAAATATTTAAAAAATGAAAAAGCAGCGTTGTGGGCGGCCTTCAGGCTGCCGGTTGTGGGCGCCGCTCTGGCATTCCTGTTTTACCCAGGCGACGTGTAAATAAAAGAGTGTGTGGAGAGTACTCGTTGAGTGCGGACGTTTCTCTGCTTCAGCGCTTCGCGCCAAACCGCGTTTTCGGGCTGGCTGGCGTCCCCGCCGGTCGCGTTGGTCACCGCCGGTCTTTGCCTGCTGCTGCGCCGGGACTACCAGCACGCAACACAGCCCTCATGTTTCCCGACGTATTGCCAGATGGCGTCCATATCTCACACAGCGCCTCTTCTATCGTCTTTACACGACATTTGCAGCGAAGCACGCAGATACGCGGCCAATTTTTTTTTGGCTACATTTGTCTTATCTCTACCTGGATTACTCCAGCCCAGTCCTTTGACTTCCCTGCCATGCTACCCGTGAGCCTCTGGTACATCTGATAGCAATACCTTATAAAGGCCTTACCCCGTGGTTGCGAACGTGGACAACATGTCGATCATTCTTCGACTGAGGTCCTGCTCCTGGGCGCTAGCCACTCGCGACCCGTCCAGGGGACGGCCGAAGACGAAGTCCAGGTCCGAGAAACGCGCCGCCCCCGTCGTATCGTTGAAAAGGGCAAAGCTGGCTTGGTAGTCGAACACGTAACCGAATACCAGGTTGCGCGCCTTGGTCGAGAGGTCGCGTCCCAGCCTCAACAGCGGGCACGTGTAGAACAGGTCGCCCAGCAGTTCGTACGCCCAGGAGTAGCCGCTCGCGGTAACTGCGAGTTTTAAGTTGACAGGCGAAGGTGTTTCCATCAAGCGCTGAAAGACAAGCTAGCCTATCCTATTTCCTTGGCTCTTGACACCACGAAAATGCAGTGCCTATGCAGGCTGTGCCTTAGCGAAGTCACATGTACACTCATTGATACTTTAAAAAGAACACGGTAGGTTTTGCCAAAAAGAACGCGTTGAGGGGCTAGTTGGTGATACATTATTACGCAAAATATTCCAGCGCTACTTTTGACGAGGACAGAACAGAGAAGTTCATTACAGAAAGGGCGCTGGCTCGAACTATTAGATGCGAAGCAGCTTTTGCTCGGGGGCTGTGTCCGGTGGTGGTGGTGGCGTCCGCGCTCCACTGCGCATGCGCCTACCCTCTCTCCCACTCTCCTCTTTTACGCAGGTGTTCGGTGGCCTTCTCTCCTCCCCCGCGCTGCAGCCGCGGCGCAGCCTCTCCTCCCACGTGATGCAGCCGCGCCGCAGCCAAATACAGCCTGTAACCCACTCTCTCCTCTCCCTCCCCCATTTCATGTGCATATAAGCGCGTGCGCTCGGTCGGCTTCTGTCATTATCGCTTCGCTCCCGTTCAGATGAGTTGTAACGTCAACGTCGGCGCCACTCGTTCACTCGGCGCTAACGGAGAGCAACGAACAAACACAACGTAATGATAACACAAACACTAAATGCAAGCCTCACACATTAACGGAAACGCCGAGTGAACGTAACGGAAACGTGGTGTGCGCCCCCAATGCTGCTTCGCATCCCCTCATGGTTCTCTTGAGTGGGAGATGGTGTATATTTTTTATTGCAACCACATGCATTGCACTTCATAGCAAATAAAGGCAACGAACGCATGAGCAGTCATAAGGGACCAGTAGATCAGGGTGGGCTTTGTGGAAAGCTATGAACTTTTGTCTAGAGTTCTATATTCACAAGCATGCAACGATAGAGATGTGGTGCTGACGCACGTGTCTACTTTCTGCGTGATAAAGAAAGCTTCCGATAGTTCCCGAACTTACGGGTCCCTACTTCTGCTTAGGATCTTGATTTCCTCAAGTCGCGGTTCGCAGTTTCTGCAAGCGCTGCTATGGGCGGGCAGGTCCTGTCTTTGTCAAATGTACCGCTGGAATGTTTTAAGCGAGAGTAGGGTTTACTAAAACACGTTCTTTCGTTTTTTCGTTCACACGCCTTCAGAAGGTGGCGGCGGCGGGGGGGGGGGGGGGGGGGGGCTGGGCGACTGCAAAATTCACTAGAAAACGATATTTTTTTAAAAATATTCTTTCGCCTCATGTGTGCTTGCTAAACCGTTTCGCCTCCATTGTATCCCCTACAGTGCCGATCGAGACGGAAGTACTGATTTCTTCAGGACTCATAACCGCGTCATCGTTATTGGCTGCAGAAACCATCCACAGAAGTAAGGTCGACTGCCACGTTGCTTTACGCCCGAAATATCAGCCATGATTATGTTCTCGAATTACCATTTTGGGACGGCGCGATCGTCTTTTGGAAAGTATGAACGATCTTTTCAGCATCCTTGATGTGGTAGATCCTATTTAGAAATTGTGGGAGTACGTACTCCATGTCGGCATCGGGTGGTGAAGTCTGTAAGGAAGCAGGAAAAAAAATGATATGTGGTTGAACTTGTTGCTCACAGGCCCGATGAAAGTGTTACACTTTCTTTATTGCATGGCATTTTTTGTGCACCATTAATTTACCGAGTTTTATGAAATTCCCTTAGCATTGTAATACGCTGTCATTTGTGGCTAAAGAATAGCGGTCGTCTCCAAAACAAAAAGTAAATAATTTATCTAACTGAGCCGGAAGTTATAGCTTTTTTCTAATAGGACAGCTCGTTAAAATTAGAGGTCTTGCTTTAACCAGATATGGCGATTTTCGGAGGCATCAGGTCTGGAATCAAGATTTATTGAAACACAGAAATATATGGAGCAAAAACGTGATTTCGGGCGAGTTGGTTCACCTTGAATTTACCTTGAAGCCAAGCGAAGAAACCGAGACGGCAAGAAAAGACAAGCCCAGCCGAACGAATGCTACCTAACAGCTAAATTATACTTCAAAAGCGCCTACATAAACAACTGTGGCAAATGTTTCCCCGTCCACATGCTGGGGAATACGGTAGTTCTTGCATCTTTTCGACACAGTACAAACTGTCATGTATTTCAAATAAAATTTGGTTGGTAGCACTCGTACTGTTGTGGTTGTCTTCTGTTGCTGTCCTCGTCTCTTCGAGCTGCTTCGATGTGCATTTTTGGAAAGGTATGTATAGCATCCGCCAACCGTAACACAAGAACAGCGAGGGCTTTCTGCTTGTTCGCGTCTGATCGCAGTCCAGGCTGTGTCCACTAAATCCCAGCGTCATGGAACGTTTATTAGCGCACAATTAGGCGCTACAATGTGCAGCCCACTCTAGTTAGCATTTGGTTGGTGCGGCGCTTTGGATGTTTGACTGACACCAGGTTGCTGAGACGGAGCACGTTTCGCCGGTCTCTAGGATTGCAGGGGAAATTTAGGCCGCTCTATTCCATGCCGTTCCATCCCATTCTATCCCACCCATAGGCTCTTACATAGGGGGGGGGGGGGCAAGCCGAAAGTAAACGGTTGACCCCTAATCATCTAAAGGGGGCGCCAAGTCGGCCCGATGCCTCTACTCAGCCGGACCCGTCCCGTCATTGCTTAAAGCATAGTGCTATTGCCATGCAGGTTTTCGACGATAATGGTATCCGACGAACCCTGTTGTTGCATTCCAGGAACTGTTTACTCTCACCCACTTTTACTCCGGGAAAGCCGGAGACCAAAGGCAGGACGTTGTAAGGAGCACGCAATTGGTTTATTTTAATTTTTGCATCTGTGGCAAAGCTTGTATTCTATAGGCTTCCCAAGCATCGCTTAGTGGCGCTGCTGCTCTTGACAGGCAGCGCCATCTCTGGCAGAAAAATAAACTGGGGGCATGCAACGAGCGTTGTTTGTTCTCGCCGCCGCGCCGCCGCTCACTTCCACGCACGTGCAGAGCTCTCGTGGTACATTCGCGTCGCCTCACAATGTACCACCTGCAGTGCGGCTTCAAAAAGATCTCCGAGCTGGACAGGCACTTCCGACAAGCGAACTTGATAAAAGAAGAAAGGCTCGTCAATCACGTTTAGGGTGGAGAGCAGACGATCGACGACAACGACGCCAGACTCAAAACGAAAAGCATTTTCAAAGTCGCGATAACACCGTGTAGGACGTATACATCGAGGTATGACTCATTCTGTTATGTTGAAGATACGTAATGGTCCTGTGAAATGTTCCTGTGAAACTGTGAAATGAAGCCGTGCACGCTATCGATGTTCTGCGTTGTGGAGTAAGAAGCATATGATTATTGTTTTGATATGGCCTGCTCGCAGTAGCAGCCATGTACTTTCCTGAACAAACGTTTGCGGCGTGCGAAAAAAAAAAGAAATTATATGGCTATGGAACTAGAAAAGCGTGAAAAAGTTAGAGTCAAGTCCTCCGTGCCGCCGGAGCATCACCCGCCGATTTATAGGCGAGGCAGTCAGCTGAGCTTTAACCACTGTCAAGAAAGTTGAACTGCTCGCCCCATTTTTTAGGCTCACGCCTCCTGCTTGCACTGTCTTTTTATGAGAATATTGACTTTACAGGCGTATAAAACCTGCTGCACGAACACGCCCGTTCCGGCGTGAAAAAGCAGCCTTCCCGACGCGTAAATTGCAGGCGCCGAACTTTTGACAATCTGCCGAGTTCAGTTGAATTCAACCAACCGCGCAACGCTAACCGGGGTATAACGCTTGTGTGAACGTTCGACAACGACGGGTAGGTCTCACGAACACGGGGAATCAAAACACTAAGTTGTTTCAGCTACAACCGTAACTGGACTTTCACAGTGCGAGAAGACAGCGAGTACTCATCACTGTAGTCGTTGCGTGCATGCACCGCGTTACGTACTGATCCAGTTAGTAGAAACGAACGAGAGCGATGAACTGAGACAGCCAAAACAGAAGGCGACACAGTGCTATCATCTAGGACAAATTTGATTCTCCTTACCGCGGTGATCCACGCTTGTCGCCTTTATTTCTCGTGCGACATGCCCGGGAACCGATACAGTTTCACACGTGAATCGCGTGCCTTGGTGTTCCCTGCACCGTTGTGGCAGCCCACGACACAGCAATACTTCGGACCTCGCTTTCGCGGGGTCGCTTCTGACAACGCGGAAATGCAGCTTTGCACAGCAAGCCTCCCGGTTAAGCGTGCCAAGCTGTCGGCACGGCGCCCCAGTTCCCCGCACCGACTGAGGAACGTGCGTGCGCTCGTGTTCTCGCTGCCGACAAACAGGCCGAGTCAGCCACGCGTGCCCCCAATTTCGCCAGAGCTTTTCTCCAGAGCCGCAGCGCAGTGATGTCGTGGGTTCCCAATGGGACGGGGGGGGGGGGTACTGCAGTGACCCCCTCACCTTCCTTATTAATGGAGAGCCCTGTGAACGCCTATGATCCCACCTATGACGAAGGAAAGCGTGTCAGAAGGGATACCTGACCTTTAAGAGGTAGTCAAGAAGGTGGGTGCCTTCATTGCTGACTGTGCCCAGCAGGAATCGCCGCCCCGTGACGCCCGACGCATCCTGGACGCTGGGGTGGGCACTGGCTGAAGGGCCGAAGTAGCGCACCACCTCGCTGGTGACGCGAACGATCTCGCGGGACGGGACGGTCCTCATGCAGTGCAGCATCTCGACCGTGCCGCCGTCGGGACATTTTAGGAGGGACGGCAGTTCATGAGACTTGTCGTCGAAGTACCTATGAAAGAATTGGGCGAAGACGATAATTGCTGCGGTCTCTACGCACTCACTGCCTTCTCTGGGAGCATGACCAGAAGAGCACAAGTTGCGCTAGTTGTTTAAACGCGAAACACCTCTAGAAGCGCAATAGCACATATACAAAAGAAAGAAAAAGCGTACAGGAAAGCAGACAATACAGCTACTCCAGTCTAAATGCAGTGTATGCTTTCAAGGAATTCGAAGTTTATGTGCAGGTGCGCTTTAAGTCCTGTGCTACATAAAGCATGGTTCAGAAAGCTTCGTATGGGACTCGTTAGTACGGCAATATTCCATTTACTGCACTGTACTGGTTCACAAAGGACGAGAAAAGACAAAACGTGCACATGTGCAAGTGTCTGTGTTGTCTTTTGTTGTCCCTTCTGTAACAGGATAGCGTAATAAATATAATAGTGAAGCATGGGGCCTAATGTTGTTCATGCAGATGCACAGTTTTTGATGTCAACCATCTTCAGAGACTCCTGTATTCTTGGTGTGAATCCTCCTGCAGGAGAGCAGGGCTCACTATTCTTCCCATTTTCCCCATTCTATCACTTCTTTCCATTACGCCATGTTCAACATTGTAGTAGATACATATGCACATGGTTCATCTGCAATAGATAGAGGGACCTCTAGCATGGACGAGCAGTATCACCAGACCTTCTTAAGAGTCTAGTTCTTAAGAGACGTTCTTGAGAGGAATCGGTCTAATAACACATGGATGACGGCACGAAATGGGGTCGGCATGCTATTGCTAGCCGATATTGCTCATCTAGAAGTTCAGCGCAAACAAGCGATGCTTGATGACAGAAGATGCGATAACACAGTCCTCTGTCATCACATCACCCTGTTTTAGCGTTATTTCGTGCAACAAAACGGTGATAATATCTCCAAAGCGTCTTTCCAGAAGTTGGACTGGGTGTTTCGAATGCGATAAATACCCGACAAGTGCTTCCATCAGTAACGCTGCAAGCAGCGCATGTCGCGTAGCGGCAAAACGCACCAGCCCAACCTATAGTCGGATACAACTTCAGCAGCCTGCAGCATTTGCTGAAAGACGAATGCACACAAGGCTGTACCAATGGGCGAGCACACCATACTGACGTCATGAGCCAGATGGGCAGTGACCCCACCTTTGAAGAACATAGTTGAGTGCATGAACGGGACTCTTTCTTTAGCCGCGAAAGTGATCAGCTGCCACGAATAGGTCATCTGGGCGTGGCCTCTCCAAGCTTATGTTGTATCCGACTGTATACGCTATGGCTAATGCGCAGGTTGTGGACAGACAGCTGGCACGGACTGTCTATTTGAAAGTTCAACCGCTTTCGCGGCCACATTGCCGTTTCGTGCTTAACGGCTTCGCCACCATGTAATCTGTACACTGCCTTCGTTTCGAACGCTTAGTCTTTTAGGAAACTCTTTAACACAACTTAGGCGTAAGAGACGCACGAAATGAAGGAATGCTCTTCCGTCTAACCCTTCGGCGTTTTAATACTGCACGATCCATTCTCTTCTGCTCCATTCAGAAACCAAATACAGTGGGAGACATTACAAAAAAATTACACCATTTCCCGCTAAAGGGGATCATGAGGCGATGCGAAGCCGGAGCACTTGCACGATCGCGTTCCGTTGGCGTTCGTTGGGCATGCTACCGACCTCGCGTCGTGGAACGCGAAGAGGAACGCTACGCGCGTCTTGTCTTCCCTCTAGCCTGGCCGTTAATTCTCACAGGGCGAGCGGGGAACGCGGTCGACAGGTGTGTGAGAGGGGGCAGCGTAGGAGAGGAGAGAGAGGGGGAGGCGACGCGTATGCGCTGGTGCTCATCGCGTCGTTGCGCTGAGAGAATTTCGGCATGTCTAGCCCGCGTTTCAGAGGAAGAGCGGAAAGGGGGGGGAGAGGGAAGGTGGAGAGGGGGAGGAGAAAGGGTGAGTGGAGAGGGTATGCGCATGCGCAGTAAGGGTAGTCACGCCACACACCACCATCACCACCACCACCACCGGATTGAACTCCGCCATAACATACTTCTCATCTAAAACAGGCCTCGAACTCCCGTTACCCCCGAAAGGGCGACTCGCTCATGAGGATCACTTTAGCGAAGCGCTCGTGGCTCCAGAAGCGAGGCCCTCCCGTGCCGTCCTTGAGCAGATGCGCGCCCACGGACCACGCTCCGGACCCGCTACCCATGAGCACCACGTCGCTCGCATTGCCTCCGAAGCTGGTGATGTGGTCGAGCACCCATTGCACGGCTGCCCGCTGGTCACCCAGGCCCACGTCGTCAGGGATGCATGGCACGTCGCTTAAGAGGCAACCTGTCATTGGAAAACGACAGGAGGCCATGACTTTTTTTTGCTGTAGTAGCACCTAATTGCGCACTTGTTTGTCTTCCAAGCACTTTCGGACAAGCACTTTAAGTCTCCTAAAACATGTTGCAGGCGCTTAGCTTGGCTATGCCAGGATAAGGTAGCGTTAGCAAAGGTTCAGCTGATATTTCTTAGCCTTCCTGAGTGTCTAGGATTAGCTTAATTATCATGCTTACTGCTGCTCCAATGACAACCACATAGTGTACATGTTATGTGGCACATGTGTATTTAATTTGCCAGGCAACTACTTCGGGGTCCGATGAGTTAAGCTTCTCCGCTCTTCTGCACCGTTGAGCAGCATTTCCGCTCTCCTTCTCCATGGCTAAACCACACTGGCAAACGCCAGTCAGAGGCGCAGTGTCAGACGGCGACTGCACAGCGAAGGCAAATAGCTGCGCGCGCGCCTGCGCCAGTACGTGTATCTCGGCTACGACGTCACTCCTCTGGAAAGCGCAAACCGGCGGCAGTGAGTCGTGCGCGGCAGCGGCGGAGTGCGCGGGAGGTGCCGGCTCCGATGCGCCAGCTGTGTGACATCACTGATCCTTGCGCATACGCAGCACGGCACTTGAGGAGCCACGCGAAACTGGCTCGGCTAGGCAAGTGTAGCTAACGCTACGAAAACATGGCTGATCCCTCTGTCATAGGAATCGGTATAACATGAAAGTGAAATGTGTCTTCACAGACGTAGTTGAGCGTTTGTTGGGCATTCTTTCGCCTAAAGGGCGAAGGAATGAATGCTATACCAACAAATTGTAATGTCACGCAAAGAACGGCAAGCAGCTCGAAACTTGCAACGCGCTGCTCAAGCAGAAAGGACGCACAGAACGAACATACACAGGATGAGCGCGAACTGTCACAGTTTTATGTTATTTTAGGGGCGAAGCTGCTTAGGGTGTGGGTCGTTCCCTCCTCTGTAGTTGTAGTAGTATGTACGTAGCCAGCTCTAGTTTAATGAATTGCTCACTAGATGGCGTTTCATGCATTTCTTAGAGCTCTAGTTTAATGAATTGCTCACTAGATGGCGTTTCATGTATTTCTTAGAGTTGCTGTTTAAAGATGACAGATGGCGCTTGTATAATGCGAATGGCACATGTCATTGGATGCCTGCGATCGTAAAAGGCGCTCGCTCTTGGCGCTCTTTCTCTTTCACTCGGAGTCGCCGGATGGAGGCAGACAAGGCGCTCGCTCTTGGCGCACTTTCTCTTTCGCTCGGAGTCGCCGGATGGAGGCAGACAAGGCGCTCGCTCTTGGCGCGCTTTCTCTTTCGCTCGTCGCCGGATGGAGGCAGACAAGGCGCTCGCTCTTGGCGCGCTTTCTCTTTCGCTCGTCGCCGGATGGAGGCAGACAAGGCGCTCGCTCTTGGCGCGCTTTCTCTTTCGCTCGGGAGCGGATACTGTCCCTGCATTTCACCCATCACAAAGCGGTGATAATGAAGGGACCACGTAAACCAACGGTACTATAAAAGTTTGATGTTTAAAATATACATGGTGTTTCACACTCTTTATATGATGTACTGGGCGAATTTCACGGAAGAGTTTCACGGTTTACCGATGATTCCCTCCGGAGCTTCGCCCCACTTATCATTCACCCCGTGGATACGCTGTGATTTTTTTTTTGTGAGCAGCGTGCTCCTTTCGCGAAAGCGGCCGCTGGAGTCGGCGAAGTGACATTCATGCTCTGAACGCAAACTTGTAGAGAGAGGACAAGACGTACAAACCACTGCTATCCCGAGATAAGCGCGCGCACGAGCGACCACGCCCTCTAGAGGCGCGCACTCATCGCGACGCGTGAAGCAGTGATCTTTAAAGCGCGCTCTTCGAGCCCTTCGCGCCATCTCGCTAGTGATAACGAAAACACCTCGATGTACCACCGATCTCTGAGTACCGCCACCGGCAAATGGCGAATATAAATAGCTCGCCGTTAGCATAGCGAAGAACGTGCCGTCTGTGGCCTAATCGGTTCGCGCTGCGGAGCGAGGGGTCGTAAGTTCGGCTCCCGGTGACGGAACTTTTTCTTCTCGTTTTTTTTTCTTTGCCATCTGTTAGTTTTGATATTTTACAACGTCATATTCGTGACGGAAATACGTCAGTGGAGCCGTGGTGGACCCCGGCATAAAACACTTTCGTGTTAAAATAAGACTGGTGTGAAGTCGATGGTTCTGGTTCAAATTAAGAGTAATGTTGGATACATATGGTATCAGAACATCACTTATGATAAGGGCCAACGAGCGGCCGGGATAATTAACGAAAATTATTTGAACTGAGAGCAGGCTTTTTTTGTTAGCAGCTGGGAGCCTTGCGGCACCTAGTGGAGCAGATCTCAGCGTGGCCTCCGACATCCACTTCGACAGCTCGAAGAAACACAATGTTGAGGACTACACCAGGGCACACCAACGCTGATATTCGAGTGCCCCTAACAGACATGTGAGTCAATGATAAGGGTCGCCTCCACTGTGTTTTTGTACAGACGTATAAGGTACAGACCTATAAAGTCTGAGGTTCAGTACACCAGCGTAACTGTCATGAAAGACTCGCATTTAACGCCGGTAGGGAAGATCGCGCAGCCTTTATGGAGCTTGCCGTAAGTGAAGCACGACCTATAGAAGATAATCGAGAGTCCTGCGATGCACGCCTGCCCACGATGTGCTTAAGAAAAATTTCGGGGGCGGTGTGATGGGTTATGCGTCGCAGCGACAACAACCAGGTGTTACAAGCGGAGAGTGAAGCTTTGGTTGTTGGACGTGTAAAAAGCCCGCCACCGCGCTCTGTTCTCTAATGTGGGCTATACACTGGATGTTCAGTTTGCAGAAGTGTACATATTGAAAAAACACAAACATTTCATCAAATGATAGTGGCAATCCGGCGAGTTATTGTTGGAGGGCTTTCTGGCCCTCTGTTTTCTTGTATCATTACGAAACACGTGCGCTGCTTCAAAACGCCACTAACAGTGACGTCTCGCATAAAGTCACAGCTGTAGCGGTTTACCAATGTTGAGGAATCCGAATGCACCCAGCCGGAAGTTGGGTGCCACCACGACGAGGTGACCGAGTCCAGCGAGCCAGCGGCCGTCGTAGTAGTTGTTGTCGCCGATCTGGAACTCGATCGCGTGGAAAAACACCAGCACCGTCTTCCGGCAACCCGGCACGGCGCTCTCCGTACACGGCGTCCAGACGTTCAGGTGAAGGCAGTCCTCCGTCGTGCCCTCGTTGGAGCGGATTACCTGTGCATTGAGAGCCCCTTAAGGTCACTGGATTATAAGAAGAGGACTGTGCTTTTAATTCTCTAGCACTTAGGCTGCTTCCCAGGAAACCTTTACGTGTCTATAAGTTAAAGCCTTTCCGATACGAATACGTGGGTCTTCACACGAAATCCACAGTGAATAGCGACTCGAACCTAAGACTTATCAAGTGTGTCGGGCACCGACCCTCGACACTTTATGCATGTAGGCTATCGACACTTTGAGCTTCGAAATACACACGAACCCGAAGCCCGAACATAAAGTGTGTAGGGTGTGGGACCCTCGATGTATCCATGAACCATGCAAGCGCGCTGGCTTTCAAACTCCTGAGCTCCCGAGTGTATAGAGTGGAACACCGAACTGTCCTAGCATGTAGAATATCAAAGGGGACGGAGAGTTGCAAGTGGCACAATGCTGGCGTTTACTTAGACAACTACGGTGAAATTATCGCAGCAGATATATTTAAGAAAAAAAAAAGACAGAGTGAAAATAGCTCAGCGCTATTCCTCTCTATCTCCTTTCTTTCTGCGTGAATTTTGTGTGGTCCACACCACCATTATGCAGCGCAAATGATTCGCGCAGACTTCCACGCTTGTGATCAGGGTTGCCACTGACTTTAGAGTAAATGTCGCCAAACGACGAGCAAAAAGTCGCCAAAAGTCGCCATTTTTTTACAGATTTCGCCAAAAAAAGTCGCCATTCTATATATATGCGGCGTAACTAGTAATAAAAATTTCCACTCACGTATAGCACCGTAGAATACAGTACCATCCAAGACCCTTAAATTATATTGACGTTTCTCAATGCCACTCGTATCGCCCGCTTCACCATGGCAGTTCATGATGCTGCTTCCCTGACTAGCCGCAAGATGTGCGTGGTGGCGCAAGGGTGAATGAATGAAACGCACAAGATATCCCGTCCCTGTCCGCTCGTTTCAAGGGTAAAAGTGTGCTAAACCTTAAGCGAAAACCGTGAAAGCGTTGTTTGTAGACAGCTTTACGTACCCTTATATGAATTAAAAGGATTATAAAAGGTTTATTGAAGTTAACATGACAGAAGTCTTGCAGGAACCGATCATTAGTGAGTCTTACACCTTTTCAGTGTGAACTAATATGATACCGGACGCTACCGACCCTTTCTTACAGTCACTTATATCTACACGCGTCAATCCGATGCGTTATTAATGAACAGGTAGGCAATGTAAAATGTTGTATAGCAATTGTTGCCATTGCACACGCTCACCGAGAACAGCGGAAAATACCTAAATAAATATTTTTTTATTGCACAAATAGCCGCGTATTCTCCTCTCTTCGCTATTCCAAAACAGTCTTTACCAGCTGAATTGGGGGTACTGCAACAGTGAATAAGTCGCCAAGCTATTCAGAACAGTTGGAGCTTTGGCGGAACAAATGGTCGGAACACGCGGCCAACCCGTCGTCTAGCTCCTTCAGAAGCGAAACTTTAGAGAAGCTTAAAGCACCTATAGCCATAAACTTATAGTCATACACTGCCCCCTCGCGGTTTGCAAGGCAGTCCGCTGACCTAAATTTGCTGGAATGTCGCTGGGGGACGTTCCAGTACCTCCTGCATCTAGATGAATTGAGGAGATACACACGAGTTACGGGACGGACATACCGAATGACGCTTAATGCGCACATTCTACTCAGGGGTCTAAAACCAAGAAAAATACAGAGAATGTTGCCGCTCATTCGTTGGGAAGACACTGGGCTCAGGATGCATAACTCCGTGGAGACCTAAGCCGAAAATCGCCAAAAATTCGCCATGTCGCCATTCATAATTTTAGGTCGCCATGGGCCTCTCAAGTTCGCCAATTTGGCGAAAAGTAGCCACCATTGGCAACCCTGCTTGTGATATTTAAAGGGTATCCTGGTGGGTTTAATGGTTAGCTTCTTCAAGCGTTTTGCCTGGTGTAGCATTTAAAAAAAATCCATGGTTATCTTCCTGCTCTATAGGAGGGCAGCTCGAGTTAAAAAATCTGTAGCCAGGCCACATCATTGTAGCAGCTTCAATGAAGAATGTCTGTCAAATATTTTGTGCATGCAGCTTAGTGCAGAGAAATGACGCACCAAATACCTAAGGGACATTTTAAGGCCTCGCTTTTCATTGTTAGGCACAATGTTAATGAGAAATAACAGGCAATAATGCCAAGGCAAGTATAGGCGATGGTATTTCTAGTAATTATGATATAAATTTGAAGAAAGTAATGTGGACGAAAAGATAACCCGCCGCCGCCGGCAGGAACCGAACCTGCGAGCTTCGAATAACGCGTCCGACGCTCTACCAATTGAGCTACAACGGTGGTCATCCCCCCGTCCACTTCACTGACTGTTGGCATATCTGTGCATTTAAACCTAGCAGTGTCAGTCAGCGCCGATTCTGGCCATGGCGGCGAGTGTGGAACACTTTTTCCTGCCGCTGGCGTCACGTAGCACGTGATCTTTTTGTGAGCTGGCAGCTGACCAATAATCACTCGCATACTACTTGAAGGCATCAAGAATAATTACCTAAGCGTCATTTAAGCACACGTCACAAACAGGTTTCGTTTTTTCTTATGATACGACCAAGCGGGCTCGCCTACTGTCCGATTGTGTAATCTTCCCTACCTTATTCGTAGGGGACACACTGGGGTCAAAGAAGACGTCGAGTACTTTAATTTTCGCGTGAGTTGATCATTCTTCTAGAAGAAAGTATTCAATAACTATCGAAACAGTTATGCGCTTTTTTCTCGATATAACATAACCACCGGGCTATCGACAATTGTTCAACTACTCTAGCACATATGCTGCTCAAATATTATTACTTGTGGGAAGCTAGCCATGGAGGTAGCCACGAGGAGCTAGCGAGAAAAGGTCCAAGTCCTCTTTCGCTTTTGAATATTCCCTTAATTAAACAATAGACCTCCTCTGAAGCCGACACTTACAGGAGACTTGACGTCAAAAGCAGGCGAAAGCCTAAATAATAAAGCTTAACATTGCACACCGTGTTGATCAATCTTTAAAAGAGATCCCTGATGATCATAGGTCGGCAAAAAATATGGAGCTCACTCAGACTCACTCATGAACTATATTTCGCCTTTAGGGCTCACCCGGACTCAGACTCACCAAAGTTTTCCTCAACCAGACTCACCCGGACTCAGTCTCACTAACATTGTTCTCGACCGGCTCAGTCGGACTCAAACTCAGCAAAATACTACTCTCTCGCGCCCCGTCTCAAAACTCGTGGCTAAATCTGAGTCTCAGTTAGTCTGTGGGAGTCGCCTCATGAGTCCGTTAGCGCATAATTAGCTTTTTCGATCGTGGTGTCAATGCGCTTTGACACCAATATCTCGTATAATCGATGCTCTACTTGACGCATTTTAACCTCGTACCTTCAAATAGGTGTTATCAGTTGATGAAATTCAGTAACGATATTTTTATTGCAAGGGATCACTCACTCGAGATATTTTTATCAAGAAGTTCCTGTGAAAAAACTTGCGGGGGCGATCAAAGCTCACGCCTCTGTCCAATAAATATTGAGTTGGCGTATGAACGCTAGGGCACTAAAATATGTCTGAGTAGACCTAAGTAGACGTGAGTATAAACGTGAGCTGATATTATGCTGATAGTAATGCTAAAGTTGAGTAGATAGGACCATAGGTCGGCGAAAAATGTGGAGCTCACTCAAGAAATATATTTTGCCCTTAGGGCTCATTCGGACTCAGACTCGCCAAATTTTTCCTCAACCGGACCTACACAGGCTCAGATTCACTAAAATGTTTTCAGCCGGACTCACGTGGACTCAAGCTGAACAGAATATTACTTACCCGGACTCACTCAGACTCAGAATCACGACTCGATCTGAGTCCGAGTGAGCCTAAGTGAGTCGGCTCATGAGTGAGTCTGCCGACCTATGCTGATGATACGCACACGCTATCTGAAGTGAGCGTTTAAAAGAGAGTGAGCTACAATAGCATGAACAATTTTATCAAAGCATGTGCCATTGGCGAAACGCAGTTAGTGATCTCGTTGCTGCGAGGTTCTAGGAATAATTGTTCCGTAGCTAAAATACTTTTTTGACTGAGGAGAAACAAACCAGCAAACAACCAGTACTGGCTGAGACAGACCTGCCCATGTACCATGTATGGTTTCTGGACACATCCGGGTTTGGGAATCCTGGCGTCGACGTTCGTGCGGTTCATCCCGGAAAGCACGGAAGCGTCCCTGAGTCGACATAGAATAAGAGTGCACATAAATTTCCAGCACTGCAGAGAAATACGGCAGAGGTATGAATTTATGCGAAGAGTGGCAGGCTCTGCAGCAAGTTGTCTACCACTGAAAATTGTGTTTCTGGTTTTAAGCGTGATACCGACATATTGACGAATCGCGAAAAGGTACACCGGCCGTTCTTAATTCATCTAGCGATTTATCTGGTTAGTTTTGGTACTTACCTACAGGGCAGAAACCTTGTGGCTTACGAAAAAAGTTCAACCTACACTGGGGTTGCCAGTTTAGGTTTAGCTAGCCATGGAAAAAAATGATAGACGCGACCTCAAGAAACAAGAATAGATCGGAGTGGGTCAGGGAACAAACAGGTGTTCAGGACCTCTTAGTCGGGATCAAGAAGAAATGGGCATAGGCAGGGCATGTAGAGCGAAGTCAAAATATACGCTGGTCATTAAGAGTAACAAACTGGATTCCAGGTGTTCCAGGCATAACGTGGCCACAGCAAGCAGAGGGCCGGCTTAATCAGTGACACATGGGAGAGCCCTTTGCCCTGCAGCGGGGCACTAAGGCAGGTGATGAGGATAAGTACAAATTATCCTTGCACTTCCTTAATCCGTCATCATTCGGGTCATCTTACTCAAGTTAAATGCGCACAGTTGCCCAGGTCTCGGTTCCTTCTTTGAGCCTTCAATATGCGTTTGACATGCGGTGGACAGTCAGTAATCAAATGGCGTGCTTCTTGCATCCTGATAGTTGCATGGTGTGCAAAGTATAGCGCGTGCGTACTTACGCGAACCGCAGCATTCCTTCGGGGCTTCGGGCGAATGGGATGCCTCGGAACATGTAGACTGGCTGGTTCTCGACCATGGCCCGAAGCCCGCGGAAGGCTCCGAGTAGCGGGACCATGACGTACGTGTCTTCGCTGTCCAATGCACGCATCAACAACCACATAACAGCCATGGCGTTGAGGATGAAGACCGACAGCACCGCCGCGACGAATAGCCGGCGCCGATTCTCTGCGAAGTTGCTGTAATGGGCCATGCGTGACGTTCATTAGTGAGGTTTTGTCCACACATAGGCTAATATGTATGATGGAAATCGAGCTCATGGCATTGCCTGCATTCTCGCAATATGGGGAAGAGAGAGATGAAGATAGTTTAAAAGTCAGCTAGCGTGCACATTGGGCGACCTTTCCTGTGTGTTTCCCTTCCTAGTTTTGTTGCGCTGTAACCACGATATTTAGCGTGAAACAACTCGCCAAAATCAGGCTCTTGTTGCGGCTAATCTTGGCTAAACTGCTGAGAACGTTTGTTTACTATCGACAAATGTCGCCCAGTGTTGCCATACATTTGCCTAATTATGGCTAATGTTGGTTAAAATATTGATAATATTGATTTACGGTTGAAAAAATGTCGCGCAATGTTGCCATGCATGGCCAAATGATGGCTAATATTGGTTAAATAAACGAGAACGTTGGTTGACTAGCGTAAAAATACCGAGCAAGCGCCCCCTCCATTGTTCGGCAGATTTCAAGTATGCGCCCCCTTATCCCTTCCCACCATCTTCGCTGTTTCATTCACTGTTTTTATGCGCCCGACGAAAAACAATGAATGCACGCATATTCAACAAAGCATTGCATTAGAAGCACGGGTGTGCATTCTTTATTCTTAGCGGCTATTCCACCGCCAGCTTGAATTTTGATCCATGACCGAGCAAGGACCCCCCCCCCCCTCCAAATCTTGTCGGATTATCCTTCACAGCAAGGGGGGCGCTTGCTCGAGATTTTACGGTATAGTCAAATGTCGTACAGTTTTCCCATTCATTAGCCAAATGACTACTAGTTCTGGATGGTGTTGGCTAAATGTTGACAAAGTGCTGTTACAACAACAAAATTATAGGAAGGTTGGCGAGTTCTAGTGTCACATTACCAAAAAGCGCGAGGGACGCAGAGAGAGAAAAGAAGCATACGAGGAACGGTGCACGCCTGTAATTTTAACGGCAGCGCTCTGAACATTCGATCGCGATCGAACGTACGATGCTCTCGAATACATACACTATAGACAGCCTGGTCTGGCTCCACCCGATGTTAAAGAATTACTGCACCGTTCCGTCCATTAAGCGCATTAACAGGGATGAAAGGGTGAAAGAAACCACGAACCTTGACTTGAAATCGTCACGAACGCCAGTCGACCGGAGCGACGGCGGCATGCGGCCTTTGGACTCCTGCAGCCGCTGTAACGGGTACATATTATCCGGTTCATTCGCCCCGGTAGGCAGTGCAGCTTCATCTTGCTCCGCCTTTCGAAAAACAGACAAAAGAATATGTGTATGAGACATTTATAAATGCTGAGCTAAACAGCAGCCTCTATCAGATATTTGAACTCAAGCATTGCCAGTTAGAGAATGAGTGTCAAGACAAGGGAAGCGCAAGTGATAAAAACTAACTCTTGAAGACGAAAGCCCGCTGTACCCTTGGTAATGAATTGGGTTGTGCAATCGGGCACCAGACTTCTCGCAAGACATAACGTGTCGCAGTGTGAGAGACACGCATTAAATTGCCTTCACGTTCTCAGTTGATTGCCGCTGACGCTCTTGGGCCATCCGTGGGCCTTGCACCGTAAGTCACCATGTATCATCGTAATCATCATCATCATCATCAGTTGATTGCATTGTTGCTCTGCTTCCTGGAGCTTTCGGCACCTAAGGTGGTGTTGCATTATCTCCACGAACGGCTCACCTTTGTCCAAGCGACGATGCCGTGCAATGACGTCACCGCATGGCCGCGTGTCATGGCGTCACAAATTTCTGTGATCAGTGACGTCATGACGTTCCACGGTGCCGCCACAGCATGATGTCATGGCGAAGTCACGAAGGTTTTCGTACCACTTCGTTCGCCTGATGTATTTCGCTCAAGGGGCCGATCAACGAAGCACTTAAGGATTCAGCCTTAATAATAATTACTTTTTTTTTCTTGTCAAAGCCACGATATGACTATGAGGTACGCCGTAGTTGGGACTCCGGATAGCTTTTACCCCCTGAGGTTATTTAACGCGCACCGACATCGCACAGTACACGGCCTTCTAGCGTTTCGCCTCCATCCAAATACGACTGCCACAGCTGGGATCGAGCCCACGTCTTTCGGTTAAGCAGTCGAACACCGTAACCACGGGGCACCGCGGCGGTCGAAAAACGGCAGTCGAGTATGGCTGTTAATTAGGTCGATGTAACGAATTTAGAAGATTTGATGACGTAATATTGGAGCGCTTCTGAGTCAATGAAAAGGTGGTAACAAAACTGCCAGCGGCAATGGACACAAATGTAACTACCTGCTAAAAAGATTCGCTGTCAATCAGGCAAACTCGGACTCTGGTGCTTGTACTCGGATATGAAGAAGATATGCCGGTAAGCGCGAGAAAGCATATGCACTTGAAGGTGCTGCCCACTAAGTGCAGCCTCACATATTGAACTCTGTGTTACTGTTTTTGTTTCGGCATAATTCGGGCTTGTAGTGGCAATGTTTCAGTACACCAAGCAAATGAAGAAAATCTAATGCTTATTGGTTGTGGTAAAAAAGCACGGAGTAAAAGAAAGTAATTCTCAACCCACTTCAATGTAATCATCTGTTTAAGTTTGACACATTATACTTTTCGCGCGTTAAGCATATAAATGTATTTGTTTACCTCAAAACATACACAACGCATGTTACCCTCTCCTCCTGCAATGCCGATTGGCCCACCGATCATTGGTTAACAACCGGACACGTATTTACAGAAACGTCCTACGTTGTGATTGTTGCTAAAAGAAAAATTCAACCAGTTCGTACTGCTCCACATATTAGCGTCTCTACCGGGCAATGTAAGCAATGTAACAATGGAAAAAATTGCGGCAAAATAAACACAAACTCATTGGCAATGAGCACTTACAACCGAAAAAGCTTAGTGAATTCGCCCTCTGATTTTTAAGCATGGGATACTTGCGTTGCTTAACGATGGTATCATTGCTTCTTTACAAATTCTTCGCGCAAATTGGTAGTCAATGTAGCGTCAAGGTTTCGCATGTTTTGATATCGAGCCGTTTTGCTCGTCCTTCGTTCTCAGACTATCGTGTAGAGTTCAAACTCATGGTCTTTCTGAGTGAAACTTTGAGACGCATTCATGCTGCATATCGCCGCGTTGTTGTAACAATCCTTCAGCGTTTAAATCCTCAACATTACCCGCTTGTACAACTATGTCGCCCGAACAAATCAGCCCAGCGACCGTGTGTCGCACCTTTTTATCATTACCATGCAGTGTATTGAATCCAAGCCCAGTTTACATATTTGTCTGTATTCCTTGTGAGCCCTTAATATCGCACGCGAATAAGAACTGAGAAAATCGGCTTCCTTGGTTTAGCGGGTTGCAAAGGCTCAGAAATGAAACCGAAACACTGCTTATTCAGGCAACGAGTGGACTACACTGAAGTGACTTTGTGCAGCGTTTTTGCTTCAGATTAGCGCTGTAGTCTGGGTGCAGTGTTATCGCCTATCCCAAATTGCGTCCCTCTTCGCAGCCTTCTGTCCTGAGGAAACGCTGCATTATTTCACTGCTTCGCTCACCTTCTCCTGTACAACCGACATGACACCATCATGGCGAGGAGGCTCAGCAGGGACTGCATCGTTCGTATCTGGAGCTTGTACCAAGGAGTAAGCCTTGTGCGACATGCGGGAAAGACAGGAAATTGTTTCGAAATGCAGCATCAGAGAATTAGGAGGAGATTAAATGATTACTTCCAAACGCTGCTGAGCGACATCACCATGCAAATACGTTGTGAAGTAAGGCACATGCTACTGAACCTTCAAAGCCTGCAAATCTACGCAACTTACAAACCACTGCGGGAATACATCATATCACTAATTACAACTGCTAAACCAGCAGAGTGCAGAATCGTGGCAAATTTGTGTTTCTTTTCTGTAGACTCGAATGCCTGTCTTTAAGGAAAATAAGTCAGAAAGTATATATACAGTAAGCAATGTGTCTTCAGGTAGTCTCTTCAAAGAACAATAGCTTTTGTTTATTGATTCATGATTTTTTTTGTTTTTACATACTGCAGCCCTGCTGGGGCTATCGCAGCAGCAGTGATCATACATTAATTACAGGCAGAAAGTCACGAAACGGCAATCCACTAAAGTCTGCAGGTAAATAATTCTAATGTGAAATTGTCTAGACATTGAACCTGTCCGGATTACTAAACAGATTGAATCAATCAAAGAATCGATTGAATCAGACGAACCAAATGCTTCGCCGCAACATATGTAACAAATATGCATCGTTCATTTTTTAGGGGCGAAGCTCCTTAAGGCGGCACCCGTTCGTCCCTCGTAGTCGTCGTGGTCGTAGTAGTGAGTAACACGTCTTACGCTTTGACCTCCAAGGTGGTGCCGATGGGAGATTTCTCCTGTGCGTTGTTGAACAATAAAAAATTCGCAGCGTGCGCGTTAACTAAAAACCGAATTCTTCTGTCTCTCATTCCCCATTAGCAGCCATTGGCATGTTCCAGTAGGAAACGTTAGTAGAAGTAGAAGTGTAAGTGTTAGCTAAAAGCCGACTTCTTCTGTCTCTCATTGCCATTAGCAGCCATTGTTTACCTCCAAGGTAGTGCCTGGTGAGATTTCTCCTGTGCGTGATTAAACAATAAAAATTTTGTTCAAAACGCCGTTGATTGATGAAATAAACGAACGAAAGACGCCAGATGTTTTGTAAAAGCAGAACGAAAGAACGCCAGATGTTTTTCTTAAAGTGTAGTAGTAGTAGTTGCATGTAGCCACCTCGCCCGATCGTCAACGGGCGAGGTGGACCGGCAACGGCGCGAGGACCCTGCCGTACGAGAGTTAAATCACACTAAAAGACATACTTTGCGGGCGATACACTCTAGTGAGCTTTCAACTTTTCGTCTTAATGTACATGATAAAGAAATTATTTCTACGAAAAACGCAAGGCACACCTTGAGCAATATGTTTGGTTTTGAGACGTTAAATGGAACCATGAGGCGATGCGAAGCCGGAGCACTTGCACGATCGCGTTCCGTTGGCTTTCGTTGGGCATGCTACCGACCTCGCGTCGTGGAACGCGCGTCCTGTCTTCCCTCTAGCCTTGCCTTTAATTCGCACAGGGCGAGCGGGGAATGCGGTCGCTCTTGGCGCTCTTTCGCTCGGGAGCGGACTTCTTCCTTGCATTTCACCGATCACAAGTGATAATGAAGGGACCACGTAAACCAACAGTACAATAAAAGTTTGATGTTTAATATATACACGATGTTTCACACTCTTTATATTATGTACTGGGCGCATTTCACGGAAGAGTTTCACGGTTTACAGATGATTCCCTCCGTAGCTTCGCCCCACTCATCATCATTCACCCCGTGGATATGCTGTGATTTTTTTTTTACCTATGTTCGTCTTACCTTAGTTGCCGTCTTGTCTACTTTCGTCTCGTCTTTGGTTAGTGTTGTTATCTCCAGTGGAAGTGGGCCGATGGCGGAAGCTTCCGGTTCCAGAGGCGTTGATGATGGTGGCTGGATCGCCTAGTAGGTTGAACAGGCATATCAAAAGTGATCGGTTTCAATTGCGTTTATCCTAATGAACGAAAGTTTTAATTGCCCTTTCAAGAAAAATGACGAAACACACAGTCAACAAAATCGGTCTTGCTACCACAACGACTTTGTTTCGTGTCCTTTATTTGGGTATTGTTTGCCAGATGAACGCTAATCGCCTCGTAAGGGCTGCCTTGGTTTTTTTTAAAGCGCTAATATTAGCCTAAAGTTCAGTTTAATACTTCAAGATTACTTTACTAGCTTGGATTTCGCTTAGTCGTCACAATAGATACCCGTTTCATAGAAAATAAAACTAATTTTGAGGTGCTGAAAGTCATTAGTATTTCAAAAGAGAAAGTCTGGATAATTCCAAAGCGAATGAATGATATTTTCGTTAAATACAGCTTCATAATTTGTGCGCTTTCTGAACTGAATACTATCCGAGTGTGTGAATGGATTGGTTTAGGTCAAACGCTCCTTTCTTTATGCCTTTAGTACCCCATCGGACCTATGCCTTGCGCCTTTGATGGATTATTTTACTTGAGCACAATGACAGCTGTCTTTCGAGGATAAGATAGTACAGAATACCTGCGTATACTTATCAGCTGCAAATCATTTTTTGTGCTTCAAAAAACAGGCATCGAACTATTATTCGAAGCAGCAGGAGCAGTCATTCGGGTTGAAAAGAGTTTCCTTGCCGAAGATTTGCTTAAGACAAAATTAGCCAGTATTGGGGTAACAGAGCCTCGATGAACCGCTGTAACGAACCATTTGTGGAGGTGCAACCACACAGGGATGTGTGCCTCAGTGAAACCAGCCAGACTAACCTAGCTAACAGCCCACTTCGAAAGTCGCACTTGGAGTCGAGCCGGGCTCCGTCAGCTCGATCGACTGGTGGTAGCTTGATTCAGCCCAACTCAATTGAAGCTCGCAAGTTAACGGGACTTTGTGTGGTGGACGATTCGTAGCGACCAGTAGTTAACCGGACGCGTTGTCTTATTCGCTTCGACGCAGGATGTTGCAAACTCGAAGCGTTCAGTGTGAACGAGCACGCGTAAACTCTGTCGATGCGGGCTGTCTGAACCCGACTTTAGACTCGACACGCTTCTGCCAGCTTGATGTAAACTGTGTTGGGAGGATCCATAGCCTCGTGTCTCGTAAAGTTCATTTCGTCGTGTGGCTCCGAATTCGTCTAGAATAAGGATTTCCTGAATGACGCTTGAGGTGTCGAGCTCGGCTTAGTTGCGTGGTAGTGCGCGAGGTGGCGCGAATGTTCGCGCCTGGGCGCCACCTGCCGCTGTGGTTACGCAGGCGGAAGATGAATCTGGTGCGTAGTGTACGGCTTGGGATTGTGGAGCGCCGGAATGCAAGCGCGCTCTCAGCCAGACTCCGCGGGGCGTTCTCTGTAATGCGCCTTAGTTGATGAAGATTGACGCTCGAACGGCATGGGCGTCATTTTCTTGCAGAGAGAAACATTACTCGCTGAATATCCTGACGTGGTGAGTGGAAATTAATCGATTCCGCACAGTGTTCCCGCGGCACACATTAGGCGCGTAATCCAGCTAGTGGCGTAAGGTATAAAAGGTGCAAACAACGTCTCTCCTGCACGTATGTACTGCTGTCTATGTTCGTATGATACCTGAGCGCAATACATTACACAACGGCTAGCCTATGTCCACGTTGTTATATCCGTTCTGTAGAACCGTAAGATTAACTACGAATGAAGGGACCTAGCCACGAACAACATGTTCATCCTTTGACTTGATTGGACTGATCTACGGGAAACATAGTATCTAGATGGATGAACCGTAATGTTAGCCTGCTCGTTTACCTCCGAAATGCTCTTCCTCGATCGGCAGCCCTTCTTGAACCGGCTTCCCTCCTGAAGTGCGCTAGTGGCCGTGCGATCCTCATTAGGCTGGCCCGCTACCTCCTGCTCGATCGCCTCTGCACTGCTCTTCTTGGAACGACGGCTCTTCTTGACTCTGGATCCCTCCTGAATAGCGCTGGTTGCGGTGCGGTCCTGGTCAGGCTGTCCCGCGTTTTCCTGATCCATCACCTCTGAAATGCTCTTTCGTGAGCGACGGCTTTTCTTGGGCCTGCTTCCCTCCTGGATAGCGCTGGTTACCGTGCGTTCTTGGTCAGGCCGGCCCATGTCTGCTGTTGCTTGAGTGGTCATCGCATTTTGCACACTCCACTGTGGAAAGTGAGAGAAAGAAGGGAGAGACTGAAACGCAAGTGCAGCCGCCGTCGGACCTAATGCGCACAATGTAGACGCATCTACAGTGGTCTAACACTAACATATATAGCAGGGATATCAAACACGTGGCCCGCAGACCTTTCGCTAGCCCTCCGGCCCGCACATTGCTGTCTTCCTCCATGCATCTTTTAATTGCCTTAACTATATTCACACAGACGTAACTGATACCAAGTATTTCTTAGTGAGGCCCCCGAAGAGGTCGCCATTACTTGAACCCAGGAACAAAAACTATATTTCAGAAGGAGCGTCGAAATTTCAGTCATCCTGGAGTTCGCTCTAGATATGTTTTACGAATAATGACGTCAAATCCCCGTCAGAAATGACCCATACACGAGATGTAGGAAAGGCCGGCTTTCAAAAGGCGACGCTAACTAACATTTTGACCACACCCCTTTTCAATCTTCACTGTACCGGCCCTTGCCGGACTAAACTTCGTGACCGTGGCCTTCTAGCTGAGGAGAGCTTGAGACCCTTGATATATAGGCTGTAGGCTTAGATGTACATACAATGATTTGGGAGGAAGACGCAGTATAAGCTGTCGCACGGCGCTTGAACAGAAATTTCGAATACTTTCCATAGAAGAGCTAGAAAAGTGTTTAACATGCGTTAAGGTCCGGCAACTGTGACTGTACTGCGCTCCATGGTTATCTTGTAGCGCTATATAGTCCGGGACATCTGAGCACGTCCGTTGAGAATGAGTGACCGTGAAGTTAATCTGCATTACAATGCACAAAGCGGCATCTCGTATGTTGAAGTCCATCACTGGGGTGTGCTAACTGCTAGGCGATATTTATGGGCTTGTAGTGTAATCATCGTAGGAGGAATAGCGGATAAGTACACCAGCTACGGGGACGTGGGCAGCAACGCTAGATACATGTCATGGCAAACTCACTGAATGGATTTATTGCAATGGAGCTGTTTAAGGTCGAGGTTAGTGGAAAATCTCTTCGGAGTGTCACGCTCCTGCAAGCGAGTAGGCGCCCGAGAAATTGGGCAAGCCCCACTACTCGCCTCCGGTCAAAATGAAGAAGCTGTTTAAGACAGACAGACAGACAGACAGACAGACAGACAGACAGACAGACAGACAGACAGACAGACAGACAGACAGACAGACAGACAGACAGACAGACAGATAGATAGATAGATAGATAGATAGATATATAGATAGATAGATAGATAGATAGATAGATAGATAGATAGATAGATAGATAGATAGTGTCCAAAGGAAAGGGCAGGCAGAAGCAAGAAGTGAATATAATCGGTGTTCCATTCAGAATACTTAGTCATTCTCAGGATTCCACTTGCGCACTAAATTCAAACGGCCTCTTTGTGAATTGTGCGCGCCTCAGTCAAAATATAGACCCGCTGTACGTCACATGCTTTGCAATAATTGTTCCTGGATTTTGGATAGGACTACCGGGCTTTCGCGCAGGCACACTGTGGCAAAACCACTATAGAGCAAAATCATGCAGTGAAGTATAAATACTACGCTACCAGCTCCGCTGCTTGACCTGTGTTCGCCACGTTAAATCACTGAACCTGCTTGAATTTTCCAATGGAATGAACGGCTAGATATTAGATCTTACGTCGGTATATACTGGCTGGGTGTCGCTGCGCTTTTTCGAAGATCGGCTCTGCTTCGATTTCCTGGAAGCTTCGCTTGGTGATGCGGATGAACGGTCAGGATCCGGTCGCTCCATGTCAGAAACAGAAGAGCTTGGCACAGAAAGCGGGGTATACGTGGGGGCTGCTAATGACCTCTGAAAAACAAACGACACTGGATTGGTCGGTGGCGACTAAAACGCAGTATACCCATTTCACCGCAGTGCCTTATCGGATGGCTCAGCGGCGAACGCGAGCTACCAGAGTACGGATACCGGCCATTTTGCAGATTTCGTACCTACCCTCTCTTCAGTGGACCTTTGCTCGATAGCTGGTTGGTTGGTTGGTTGGTTGATCCTCAGTTACTTGGCGCAAGCTGGTTCCCCGCGGCGTCGCAGTCCAGCGCTGATTGTTGCTTTCTTCTCTGCGCGTGCTCGCGGACGTTGTTCCACGCGGAATGGGCCTCTTCTTTTTCTATGCTGTAATATAGTAAATTGTAATAGAATATTATGTATAATTATATAATGTTAGACACCCAACAATTTATGAAATAATAATAATAATAATAATAATAATAATAATAATAATAATAATAATAATAATAATAATAATAATACGATACAAAAGCTATACTCAGCAATACTTGTTGATCAACTTACGCAAATTTCACACGGCTTTGTGAGGTTTCAGCTTTATTCTTTCTGGTCACATCGAGCAACGCTGGTTTTGCGCTGGCCTCAGCGCTTTTCATGTGGCTGGCCGCGCTCTGCGGCGGCGCTCATGTGATGACGCCGAGAGATGCAGCGCCAGAAAACGCCGGCAAAAACGCTACATGTGGTTAGCGCTTAAAGGCCGGAGCACAGCCGCGTTGGTCCGCAGCACTCGCGCGCTTTTACTCACTCGTAGAACGTACGACGTGCAGGGCGACGTTATCGATTTGGACTTCATGCGGAACATGACGGCGACGGCGATAACCCGACGAACAGGTAGACACAACAGCTATCGCCATAAAAAAAAGAATGTTTTAAACTTGGTTAGCCTCCAGATTTACTAATACTCGTCAAGTAATAAAAAATATGTTAAACTCTGGTATCTCTCTTCAAAATTGTTCCGGCCAGAATACTAATAGAGCTGTCTGGTGTTTTGCGCAATTACACGATAATTGCATTTCCCCATATATTTTCTTTACATTTCATCCTTTCCTTCTTTCTTTCTTTTTGATAATTGTGTGTTTTCCAAATTAATATCTTAATGTTCAGATGACCAATTCTTGGCCGATCCCTCACTGTGAGTATGTGCTGTTTTGATGAAAAACACGCGCACAAGCAAATACACAAGCTTTGCTAGTCATTCGTCATTCTCCTGCATGGGGCCATTATTGCTAAGGCGCAGAAGAAGAAGAAACGGTAGCCGTTGGCAGAAGTTAAATCAGGTCCAACGTTTTATCAGTCATAAAACATTTGTCATTCTCATTTGAAGAGTTGAGCATTTTCGATGACGTCAGCAAAAAGCCTTCTTAAGACGGACGGCGTGAGTGATTTAGAAATTCTATTCACTTCCTTTTTTCAACCAACGTAATGATCAGCACTCTGTGGAACGCTCGTTACAACATGATTTCGACGTGCCATAATGGATTCTGTATGCTTGTTGTGTTGCTAGTCCCGTTCTGCAGAAATTTTCCGCGTGATTGCTCCTAATTGACCATCGATTAAGCTAATGTAGCGGCCACGCGTACATGTTTGCATTTTACCATAAGATCATGATCCGCAATCAGCGAAGCTTCAAAGAGGGATTGTTAATTGGCAGTAACTACTCAGTTATTGTAGCGTCACACCCGACGCCGGCCAACGGAGAGGCTTCGCGAACCGCAGGCCGACGCAGGAACGCCAGGCTAGCTAACATTCGGACACCACATTGCTGTGGTGCCCAGAACTCTTCTTCCAGTGAGGGGGCCTGCCAACGTAACGTTGGTTCACGTTTTCCTAGGGGTGAAAGGACAAGGTCATTGGCTGTTAATGAATGGCGTGAGAACATCTGGCTGGCTGTACACAGGTCGCGTCGTCAAACGTGATTGTCCCAAATAGGTCATACAAGGAGGAGGAGCAATAGCACGCAGACAGTGGGGACATTGAGTATAACATGGTAATGAGTGCTATGACAGCAGGGGTCAGTACAACACATGAGTTCGACGCATCGACTATAGGCCCGCAGAAGGTCTATCACAGGAAGGCACACACGGAACAGACTGTCCAACCAGTTGAGCGCCCGATTCTTGCGCAGACTGAGGATGTCGGGGTACGGCCTCCAGACTCGGGCGAGTACTCACTGATCCAGGCAGCCCTCGTCTGGATCTTCGGCGCGGTCGTGGGCGGTGTCCTGGGCGTTTCGTGCGTGTTGCTGTTCGAGTCGAGCTCCGCGCACGTGCCCGAACAGAAGACGACGTCGTCAGCTCGAGATTCGTCAGTCATGCCCTCCACGAACGCAATTCCGCAGTCTTCGACGGCGACCCCTACCACCGAAGTGCCGATAAATCGCTCCATCTGCTTCTCCCACGAGTGTCTCACGGCCTCACGTCGAATACAGGTACGGTGAGGCTACAGTGTAAAATGCAAGCACGAAATACATAAATTATAAGACCTTCATGAACGCGTACATTTTAGAAACTTATCCTCGGCGCCCGCTCATAAGCGCGGAACGGGGAGTCGCATACAATAGAACACTGACCTTTATATTTTATAGAATGCCGCTAGCACTTGGCTTTTCTTATGGGGAACGTGCACTGAGCTGGTGGCGCCGCTATGCGGGAGTGAACGAAACGAATTGGCGTGCTACGTGCAGCAGCCGCTCCACGCGCCGAGCCGTGTCACGCCGTTGGAGCAGTTTTGCAATGTCGCGCATGAGTTGCTGCGTCGTCAACTGCGCTAATAGATATAAGAAATGCCCTCCTGGAACAAATTTCTTCCGTTTTCCGGGGCGAGAAAGCCTCCTATAGACCAGCGGGAACGGTGGATTCGCAGCGTACGGCGTGTGAAGTAAGTGATCCTGTGCATGGTCATGAAGTACACGTTGTAGCTAGTTCGCTGTGAATTTACGCTCCACACAAGTGAACCGGTATTTTTACAGTGTGCAAACAGAACCGAGTGGCAGCCGGCAAAATGGTTTCGGGTCTGCAGTGTACATTTTGTTGGCAGAATGTCATCGACGGATCCAGCTTCTCCTTCGTACGCTCCTGCTGTTTTTCCGCCGACGTACCGCAAAACTTCGGCGATAGCTGAAGTTTCGCTGACTCTTCGCTGTTGACAAAAGCTACAACTGCTGCTGCATGCTTGCAGTGGCCTTCAATACCACCCCTACAGTTGCAGTGAGCTCTGGTGACCAGCCTATAGTAAGCATCAAGCTGGAAAAGAGATTACTCAAGGTACACCCGGCCTCTGGGCGGTGCAATTGAAAAAGCGTGTTTTTGGTGTTGATAGTCTAAAGTAATTAATGCTGAAAAGTACACATGCATATCACAGAGCGCGTGCACTTAAAGTTACGTGCACCAGAACAACAGTTCGTGGCGATGACCATATTGCCAAATTACTGGACGCCGTCGCTTAGCTGTACGTGCGTTATTGTTACGTGGACCGCAGTTCAGACAATTTCATAGGCACATAAAGGCGAGCATCATTCAGTCAGGCTCATTTGCAGGTAAAAAATGTTATTAGTACGCCCTACGTATAAGCAGACAGCGCAGTTCATAAACGGGAACAGTAAGAAACAAGAGCCGGATGCGTGGCACAATGCATCGGGGACCGCGCGAATTTTAAGTTTTATTACACCTGTATTACATTTGCCCCTTGATAGCGCTGCGCATGCAAGCGGTGCCGCGCCACGCTGTTTTTATGCTACGTGACGGCTAAGATATCGCTTACAAAGATGACACGTAACAGATTTACCCAAGCACTCATGCAGCCCGAGCAACGTCCACAAACGGAACTGCAGTATAGAAAGCTTCGCACAATTGTTACGGCATCACTAAATGCAACACGGGAGGCGATCGTACGTACTACTTGCGCCGATCGCACTCGGTTGCCCTCAAGACAACATCTCGCTACAGCACAGGTTTGACGTTAATGCCATCGTTTACTCAGTAATAAGCAGGTAAAATGATCAAAAAGCGTGCACAAAGCTCGATGATGACGGCATATGCTTCCTGCTTCACGTTGGCCTGTTGCACGCATCTCCCTTTTAGAATACTCTGTCCGACCGTGCTCTCTTCCGTCACGTCGAAAACGTGCCTGCTGCGGCATAACACTGCAAACGTGCCTGCTGCGCACTTTATAACACCAGTCGCCATCGCGCACACGCACGTCCACAAAACGCGGGCGCAGCAGGAGAGACGAGATTTCGTAGCACGACACTTGACAACTGAGTGGCCACTCGCGGCGCTGACGGCGCGCTGGCGCACTGCATTGTCGCGCCACCTGTAGGTGCCGCACGTTTCCCATACTGGCTCAAGTGAGTTGCGAGCTTTCAGCGAAGTAGATGACTGGTCTGCTTCTCGAATCAAGTGGCCACTGTTCCTCAGGTTCAGTTCGCGACGATTCCCGATTAACAATTTTCTATCAAGGGGACCTATGCATATAGGCCAGGGCACAGCAATGAGTTTGTGGTTATCAGTACTTTCTTCGGTCGTCGGGGACCATTCTTTAAACGCGGTAATTAATCCCAACGTACAGTTCTCAAGGCAGAGTAGGCAAGGATATAACGCAGTCGCTGAGGCAGTGTAGTCAAGGGCATGCACTAGCCGCGATTGATGACGCTGATGTATCCCATTCCTTCCAGTGTAAGAGGGAGGAGCTGCATTTTTCTCGCTTCCTCATAGCAAGAATTCAGCTATGGACGTCTCTTCCTTAGCCAACTGGCTCACATTAGGAAATACCGTGCAGACCATCTTGAGTACCCCTGAAACAAAGCTCTTTGTTTTTACGTACCTCAGGTAGACGGCAAGTACGTTTAAATTCATCCAGGGATATATGGGCATTATGCCGCACGTTTTCACAACTGTGCTACGGACGGAGTTCGCAGCCTACCACTTTATTTTGCAGTGCCATACTAATAAGGGTCGCAGAACATTTTATTACGAAAGGTACAGTCAGCAAACTCGTCGATTTGAAAGACAAGAATGTCTATGCCGATAAAGAAGTTCAAGCCAAACGCTGAAGTTTTAACAAGGTCATTTGACTTCGGCAGTGTATTCGGTCAGTCAAGAAATAAAATATCCATAGGATAAACAAAACTGCGCGTACGTGTTGTAAAGGCTCTGTTATACTTCGACGTCCGACGCGAGCGCCCGCGAGGACGTTGCGTTTCGTAACGCCGAGCCGGCGACGCTACGCCAGGCGCAAATCGGTCTCCGCTACAGTCGAGCCGGCTCCAACGCGCCGGTGCGATCGCATCTAGAGGAGCGCATGCGCAGTAAAGGAAGAACGCCCGCGCCACCTGTCGGGAACCGACGAAACAGCCCGCGAAGCAGGTTGACGGCGTCGGTTGACCGCCGCGTCGGCGGTCAGCCGATGCCGGCTGTTTTTTGCTGACGTAACGTCGCCGTGACGCGCGCACGCGCGCGTCGACGTTACGCTGGAGTATATCAGAGCCTTAAGAGTGAAGGAGTTACATAAGACGTTTAAACATTTCAGATGTTGCTGAATCCTCTGGCTGACCCGTGCCGGAACTGGAACGAGCACGTGTGCGGACGCTTCCAGGGGCCGCAGGCCAGCGTGCGTCAAGTCATGGACACCGCCGTCACTGAGTCGGTCCGGCAGTCGCTGTTCGACTACGGCCGAGACACTTCCGCGGCTGTCACCGGCGGCGCCTCAGACGCCCGCTTGAAAGCGGCCAAGCTGTTGCTCGCTTGCCAAGCCACCGAGGAGCAGTTCGTCGAGAACACCGACGTCATCGACTTCATGACCCGCGAAAAGCTCTACGTGCTCGTCTCCGCATCCTCCGACGTCACCGCCGACGAAGTCCTCTCGAAGCACGTCGACCTAGCGTTCCGCTTCGCCCTCAGTGGTCTCATCACCCTCGTCCCCGGTCCCCAGATGCTCACGCTGGACGTGGACGGATCGTTGGAGGCGCGCATCACCACGTTCAACGCCATGGGCCCGTCCGCGCTCCTCGAATACCTCACCAATCTCGCCGAATTTGTAAGCGAACCGGAAGAGGAAGCGAAGACAGCGGTTACGTTGCACAACGCCGTCGTTGCGGCTGTGGCCTTGATTATGGTTGACGCGCATGGGGGAAGCAAGCATTCGTCACGAAGAAGCACCTTCACGGAGTTGAAGGCGTCCCAAGTGATGTTTAAGGGTGTCGCGTCGAACACGTTCGGCGAAGCGGTGGAGAGCCATACGCCGTACACGAGAGACGTGGACGTGGACTACAGCGACGTCGCGCATCTCGTTCTCGAAGCCGCATGGAAGGCGTTGAGTCCGGCCGAGCTTGCGGCGTGGACCGCCTGGACCGTCCTGCACGAGTGCGCATCCATCGCGGTTACCTATCTGTCAGCATTCTTCGATTCAGCGGCGCTGACGAAGAAATGCGCCCTTCGGGTTCGCCACGTCATGTCCGTGCCGTTCGCAGCTGTCGCACTTTTCGACGTCGTCACAAGAAAGATTCAGGTACGTATGACTAATGCGTGGTCAATGTGGCATTTTGGAATTTTTCCTACGCTCATACGTAAATATGCATATTTTCTCTATAACCGTGTGTGTTAAGTGTTTGCAGAAACTGACATCAAATCGGGTGGCACAAATCTTTTGTTGTTGTTGTTGGGGGTTTAACGTCCCCAAACCACGATATGATTATGAGGGACGCTGTAGTGGAGGGCTCCGGAAATTTCGACCACCTGGGGTTCTTTAACGTGCACCTACATCTAAGCACACGGGCCTCAAGCATTTTCGCCTCCATCGAAAATGCGGGCCCCGCGCGGAGTGGCACAAATCGTAGCAGTGCGCTCTAAGAAAGAGAAGAGTACGTGTTACTCTTTTTGGAGAGTCCAGACCTGTTACCTATTTAAATCTTTTTAAAGACGCACGGTAATTCTCTTTCGGAGAATCGTGCCTCCCACGACTATCAGAAAAGGCTGCAACAATCTCCGAGAGTCATTGGGTACCTCTAAAGGTAGTTATATATATGGCAAGTGAGGACTCACCGAAGAGAGAGCAACAGGTATGTACTCTTCTTTTGTAAGTGTATGGATTGATGTACTTTGTCTTGTGGTACCCAAAAGCAGGAACGATTCAGCGCCCCTGTGTTAACTTGCCGTAGGTTAATTAACCCTATAAGTTAGAGTGGTAGCGATACGACAGAAATGTTCCTCCTGACCGCTGTAAGTGTAGCATATCCTTTTGTGTAAGCATCACGACGAGAAAATAAGTCTTTAGGTCAGGCTTAGTGCAGAAAGCACGTATGTGCCGTATTTACGGAAGAACAATGTTCTTAGACTTCTTTACAGAAGGGATGAAGCACCCCATTACGGGACTGTGGCACAGGGGTACAAATTCAGACGTCACTGCCTCGGCAGTGCATTCTTGCGGGGGAGGGGGGGGGTTACGCATAATTACCACAGGCCAGAAGGGATTATGACCGTGCCTAGGGAGCCTTCTGTGAAAAGCTGTATACACTCCGGAAATTTCGTGAGTTTCCGCATAAGGGTTACGCAGGTTGGTGCGGTATGGGCCGCGATTCTGCGTAAGGTTTACGTCACGACCGTGCGAAAGATGCGAGATATCGAAAATTTTTGAAGTGTGTAACGGAACGCAGCAGTCGAATCTATGACAATGACTGGCGGGTGCGCAAGATGTCCTTTCACGTCATTGGTCCGAATGCTCAGGACGACGTGACGGAAATGACGAAGGCCATTTCCGATTGCCTGGCGAGGAACGCGTCCCGTTTCCTGCGGAGCCCTGTGCTGTCCTCAGTGATCGTGGGCTTCCCTCGCGGACGAGACACGGTCGCTGGCATCGACGCTTACTACGCGGCATTTCCGGAAGCTGTGCTACTTCAGTTCTTCAAGGAATGGGTTGCCAGCGCGGAAGCGAGGAAAGCCAAGCTGCTTCCGACGGAAGTGTACTTCGACCCTGCCGGAAGTGACGTCATCGTTTCGAAGCGAGGCATCGTGATTGTTCCGGCGGGAATCTTCAAAACGGACCTTTACCAACCCGGTGGAGTTGCGGCACTGAACGTGGGCGGGCTCGGCCACGTCATCGCCAGGGCCATAGTCCGGAGGTAAGTATATGGCGTGTTCCTTTTCGTTGGTAGGCTTTCCACCCACGGTTGTGGACTCTCTGTAGCTGGTATGGTGGTGCCGTTGCTAATAACAAGTTTGCGAGTTCGACTACTAGCCACTAACGAGCGATACCGAACGCGTAACGCAAGAACCACAGTGGGACAAAATTAGGTCGTCCCATAACGACGTCGCCACCTAGTCCGAGATAATATTAAAAAATTCATCAGCTGTTTCTCCCAAATAATATAATGCATGGAAACTAATTAACATGCTTATTAGTTCTGGGTACATCGCGGCATTTTAACACGGTGTAATACCAGTAAAATGGGATCATGAGCGTCAGACTTTTCTGACGTGTCGGAACTAATTCAACTGTACGTCTTAAGTGTGCCTTTGAAAGGAATACACGTTCATTTTAAGAGCGTTGGTTGTAAACAATAACAATAGGCTCTAGGCTACTATAGTTTTTAACGCACCTTTGAATCGCTAGAGCCTTGCGCTAACGCATCTGGAGTGTATAGATCAGAGTCCTCGTATTCTGAAGCATGCGTGGAGCTCGCCGAATTTTATAAACCAATAAGAGCGGTATTTCCTTTCCGCTTGAAATATTGTTAAGTCTCAAATAAAGATCTTGCGCTGCCGTCGAAACGCTCGGAAAAAAGCTTCGTAAAGAAAAATCGAGTAATAATTAGACGCCTAAATGCTCAGGAAATGGGAAGCGTGGCTGTAACACTTCTAAAGGGGGGTATTGGGAAGGTGAGCTTTACAGCATGTGTGTTTGCGTGGTGTACATGAAACTTTCGTTTTGCCATTTGCAACTTTGATAGGGAGAGCGTACCTCTCTCCCATAGTAGAGTACGTCTATAGTACTCTAAATCGTCAACCATTTATTTCTAAACACACGGGGGAAGAATAATGCTCTCCCATGTGGTGCTCCGAATAGCTCACCTCTTGTTCTTAACACAGTGTGTAGTACCATGGCCCGACTGGAGAGGCGTGCGGGCGTTCTAAAGCCCACGCGTCTCTTACCTCAAGAGACGCCAGGGGTAGGGGGGGGGGGGGTCATGCGTCGGTATCGGCTTTGATGTCTACAATAATAAGTAGGAGAAAAATGAAAAGGGTGCCGCGGCAGCGCTTGCCTAGGCGTAGTGCAGGGGTGCTGCTGCAGCATGACGTAAAGCGTGGTGAGAAAATCCATGGAGGTAGGGAAAACACCAGGAGCGAGTGTCACGTGGTACTATCTTTCTTTACCACAACCACGACGCATCGCGCAAGGTTGCCGCTTTGACTGTGACCCGGCGCTCGACGTGACTGACAAATTACGCGATCATTCGCATCGTTACGGAGTCGCACAATCTCACACTGAGGCCGGCGCTTATTCCTGCTTCAAGTCAAGCCCGCGCACAGCAGCGACTCGCCGCGTTTCGCCATGACAGTGCCTCGTCCTTGACTAACAGTGCACCATCGACTTTTGGGCACTAACTACACAAATACATCCTTCCGCTTCTTGACGCTTGGCTGAGTGCAAAAAGTGTGACATAGGCAACATCTCGCCGCCTGCTTTCCATAACATCGATTTCCACAACGCGTGGGACCTGCCGGTATTTCTTTTGAACACAGCTTGAGAAGCAACAGTGCTCTTTTACTGACGTCATTTCCGTGACGGAAATGAAGCCAGTTAATTCTTTGTGGAGCTTGGCACAAAACTTAACCAACGATTACGCGCCGGCTCCACTGATGCCACCACATCACATCATCGAAAGAGATCATAATGCCACGCTACACGACTACGTTGTGTACTCTGACTTTCACTGTCAGTTAATTTTCACTTGATTGGCTACGGCGAGTCAAGCCGCCACTCAATGCAAGAAGGCCGTGGCGGCGCCAGGGGGCACGGGGGGAGGGGGCTTTCAGAACTTTCGCCTACCAAGAGCAAACATGTACAAAACACGACGCTTACGTATACCACCTTCCTGCAATTCCGAAGTGACTCACTTGTCGAAGTGCTCCCCCCCCCCCCTCCGCCCCTATTGAAAAAATGCTAGTGCCGCCTCTGCAGGAATGGGTGCCAAAGAGCTGCGCTCTGAAGCACGTTCACGTCGAAACCACATCCTAGTGGACGGTTGCGCTGACGTTAAAATTAATCTTCAGTTACTAAATTAAGTTCTCAGTTACTAAAGTTTAATTAATCTTCCATTATACTTCTCTACTGCAGGTTTCTGCGAGACGACGTGCAGCCTAGTCCCGGATGCACGGCTTCCTCTAACTCCGACGTGGCTGAGGACTTCGAGAGCCTGTTGGCCTTCGAGTGTGCGCAGTTTGCGTTGCAGAGACGAGCGGCGGGTCGCGACCTCTGGCTGCCCATGCTTTCGTCGCTTTCGCCGCAGCGTCAGTATTTTACCGTGGGCTGCTTCAAGGTTAGGAAAACCGTTTTCTATACTCCACCGCTCCAACATGCGTGTACGCGTGGTATACTACGCAGAACGGGACATCGAAGCTGAATTTTTGCTTACTTTCCCACTGGTAATTTTTTTTTAATTCGAGTCGGGAATGATCCTCAAAAAAAAAGGATATCTATCAAAGTTGCGCGTGGTGCATTGCCAGTAGAAAAAATGGTACGGCCCCTTATGCACTTGCCTAAGACAACCGGAAGGCAAAAGCCATCTTCTTCTTTTTCGGCTCAGCCAACTGTATTAATACCAGTCCCAGAAAGCTTCCTGCACCCATCGAGCTTTTGTAGTGCTTTTGGGATCGACCGTCTTTTTAATGTTGTTTGTGCGGTTCAGCGTACATGTGGCTTATACCGAGTAAGGGGTATTAGTCAATATATGAGGGGAGTATTTCAATTTCATCCTAATTGCTTTTTCTTTAAGAATATTGTGTTCTCCCACTAGGAAGAGAAAAAGAACTCAGCCGCTAAAGGGCGCTTTGTTAGGGGTAGTCAGTGCTGTGACATGAAAGCGTAATATTTATTGCTATTGCCATTATATGGGCACTGCAGGCGCATTTTTGCCGTCAGCGTCGGCGTCGCCGTGAGGTGACGCATAAGGTTCAAATCGATAACGTCGCCCCGTGCATCGTATGTTTTCTGTCCGAGCGAAAGCGTACGTGGGGAGCTGACGATCGTGGCTCAAGCGGAGTGGAAACGCACTGGTCGTCCTTTGTCGAGCAAAAAGGCCTGTGGAGGGGCAAGGGGGCCGGCGTTGTCCCGAAGCTGGAGCTTCGTCGCTCCGGCAGTAAATGCGTACTTTGATAGAACGGGCGCTACCTTGTTAGGGATCAGCAGGTTTCTCATACCTCTGTGAGTCCTGTGTTTTAATGCTGAATTTGGATTGATGTGATAGACAGCACTCGCTAGCTGCAGCGGCCGTGTTTCCTTACGCCAGCGTTTTGTATGAGATATATGCCAGGCCGAATGCTAAAGGCGTTGGCTGCCATCTTTGCTGCCTATATAATTCCAGTGTATTGCTATTGCATTCAGTGCCTAGTCCTTGGGACCAAACTATCACTTCTGAAGCGCAAGTTGGTCGAGATATTTGTTCGAAGACAAGAGAACCAGGACATAAATATTTGTTATGTTGGAAGAAAACGCGTAATCTTGTGCTTAGGCACTAGCATTAGAGCTCATTATAAAAGTTATGAGTTGCCTTTTTTTTGCGCAGACAGAATATTTTATTTGTATAACCTATTTAGACATTTTCTAAACCTTGAGCTTGCGACATGTTTTTTTTTTGTAGGCTAATTTTATTACTTGAAGGGCGTAGGTATATGGAAGCTTTTATTCACAAGTGTTCGGCTGTAGGTTTACGACAAAACTTGTTTTCGCAGAGTAGACGGTATGTTTCCATCATATAACATCGTAATTTCGAATTGCGCCTCCTATTTATCGTAGGGCCTGTTTTTACGAGCGCGACGACACAGAAGAGCCAAGCTTGAAATTTATCATGATCATTTTCACAAGCGCTTTTGTTATACCCCCATTGCTGTTTTCACTATCACAGCAACGAATAGTTAGTTGTACGCATTGTCACCACTATCTTCTAAAGAGAAATCATATGCGATGAACAGAACGTGACCCCCGTGCACAGAAGCATTGCTCCTTTTGGCCTCGGAAATACGGCAACTGCCGGCACTGCGCTCAGAGTGTGTGTGTAGCATAAGGCCGTCCTCTGATTGCCCAGCACTGATTATGCCCGATAGTTCAGTGGTTAGCGCGCATGCTCCCAAATCAACACTGCTTCGTGACATGGGATAGTAGCTCAGGGTGGCGCTTTTTGGTATTTCGTAATACTTGATGGTTTCGCAAGCTAAGGGCAAGGAAAATAAGAAGACACAATCGACGGCTGTGTTGTGTCGAGTGTGCCTTCCTTTTGTCCTTGTCCTTAGCCTGCGCTAGCAGTACCTCGGGGGACGGGGTCATCGAGCTTTATTCAAACGAAGCTTGGATCGGCTCATTTGTGCCGGGGGTCGGTGTCCGCGGCAAACCGAGCCTCCGTTAGAACATTCTCGATGCGCATCTGGCTAAACACCTGGCTCGCGCTTGTAAGACGGAAATGGAAAGAAAGAAACTCCTCGTGCGTGTTGCCCGCTTCTCCTTCTTGTCAGTTCAAGCTCGGCAAACGGATTGGATGGCGGCGCGTGGTCCGATCGGCAGCTGAAGAGGCCGCTTTAGTTGAGCTGCGCTGACAACGCGATCGGGAGCCGGATCACGCACGGCATGTGCACCCGACGCGGAGGGCTGCCGAAACAGTGACTCGTAGACCGCGTAGAGCAACGGATCCTGACTTAAAGAAACACGCCGCCTATAGCGCCAGATGACCCGCCATAGTCACACATTGGCTGGCTCCCGTCTGCAAAGTAGTGGGAAGGTTTTGATTTTTTTTTCTTCTCATGACGAGGTTGCCTTGCCACTAAGAAAAATCATCGCTGTGTGCCGTTCATAAGGACAACTCTCGTTAACACCGGACTCAGAGGTGAATAAGGCGAAAATCGAGCATGGAACAGCTGCCGAATTAAAAAACAATGCATAAGGTTACTAGTATACACAAGAGCGCATGCGCCTCGCCCATCCCACAATACAACATTCGAACATGCGTAACCATTAGACGACAGTCTGCTTATGTACGGAATACACAGAATCACGTAGAGTCTGGGTGCAGTGCATTCTAAATTCATGCAATGGGAGTTCAAATAAAAGCTGATAGGTTACTGAGTATTTGTTCCATTCGGTTTGCGTTTCGGCCACGTAATATTTATGCAGTGCTGCATGCGCTAGTACTTTTATTTCGCTGATTCTATTTGCGAATTAGTTAACGTTTGGATTGGCTATGGTTAACATTTATAGGCAATATCCAATGAAAGCTGTGAAGCCGCACAGCCACTAGTCTTTCACAAACAATCAGGATAATTGTAAGGAAAGGGCTGCGTGGTTCGCAACATGAACTTCATGTTGTAAAACTGGAGACAAAAAAATGAAAAAATCGCTGCCTGAGCACTTCGCACAGGCAGCTAACTAGAGGAGCTGAAGCGCGCGGCCGCGGTGTTTATCACTGTGTTAATCCCGACGGTTCATTGAAGTTTTCCTCACTTATTGCTTACGTCTGTCCGAAAATGATAATTGTTGTTTGCCGCCTGTGTGTTGCCCTCTTCATTTTTTGTGGACCAGACGGGAGTAGTGGAAGTTGCCGAACATCTGCGGCATTCTCGTTTTTATTTTGCCCCATGGACATCTTTAGTGAACCAGTGGTTAACAGTGGGACTTGCCCGATTTCTGAGGCACATAAGCGCTATAAATTTCCGTGCGGATAGTACGGCTGAATTTTCGCTTCGCCCATTCATATGCAGTTTCGCTACAAAAACGCTACCAATTGATACTGTATCTTTCGATTCACTGCGACATTGCAGGACTGTCGCCGCAGGGGTAAAGGCCTTCTGGGCAGCTGCGACACGGACACAATGAGCAAGCTGCGCTCGTTCAGCGACGCGTTTGGTTGCAGGGGCAGGACGCCTGCCTGCGTACTACCATAAGTTTCTCCTGTTTGGCACCAGGGGAGGATGCGTCTCTCGCACTATCGCGACGTTTAGCGCCAAGACGCAGTTTTAATGAGTGATTTTTCCAGTTCTCGACAATAATTACCGCCTTCCTGATCAAAGGCCTTTCGTATAACAGGAAATTCGCGAAGCTTGCTTTGCCATTCTGCTTATATTGCTTGGTTCGCTTCTGATTGCTTTTGTTTCATTATACATACTCTGGCTTTCGTCTCAAAAATGAGTATAACATGATCTACTTGCAAGTAATTTACTTATCAGTTATTTATTCAACAATACCACCTATTTCAATTGAGAGCATCGCAGGAGGAACACATTGGAATGCTGCGTACAAAAGGTCATAACGCAGAGCAAGAACAAAAATGGGAATCTTCAATGAATTTTGCTTAGTGCAGAAAAACCTAAATTATGCTGCAATAAAGCTCAGTAGAGCAGGCAATTGGACGAGTCGTGTTTGTGTTCTTTACGCAATTTCGATGATTGCTTTGATAATTATACAATAATATCAGCAGTAAAAACAGCAGCAATAATAGCAGCAAGAATGAAAGTATTCCTTTCCAATGCGAGCGTACGCGGTTGCACACATCAGCGAAAAGGAATAAAAAATGCGTCAAGATGATTTTAGTGCAGTTAAACCGTGTTATGAATATATATCTCACGCACGTTAAAAAACAGAAAAGTAAACCATATGTGCACCCAGTGATATGCATATGTATAATTAAACACAGGATATATAAGAACATTAAAATATGGTGAAATATACCATTATATTACATAACATTAAAATATTTAAAAATCGCCAGGCCTTGGCGCAAAACGCAGTGCAGTCGCAGCGAAAGATGGAAGAGTGGCATTTGTAGTCCCCGTTGTAAGTTCTCCTGGGCAACTACTACAAGTACACTGGCAAGATACCCACTACGCCTTAGACCATAATAATTTTTGCGAAGTGGGGAGCACACACTATTTCATTATCCGTCATTCTGCGGAGAAGCCAGGTACCTATATACTACATAGCTGTGAAACATGATATGCACTTTGTTGATGCTGTGGCTGATGACGAAGAATTATGGCTGATCCCTTTGTAATGGGTCGGAAGCTTTAAACCACACACTCGTTACGCAATTCGCATTGTTTGACGCCTGTTTTACTTCTCTGCCATGCTATATTACATCAAACGCTATTCCTCGCCCGACATGACCCCTGATAGGGTCTTTTTGCGAATGAGTTTCAAGCATCGGGGCGGCATTGTGGTAGTATACTCGCCTGCCACGCAGAGAGCCTGGTTTGCTCCATGTTGGATATCTTTTACAGCGAAAGCTGTTATGAGATCGCAACAAGGGCTGTTTTTGGCGCCGTACTTGTCCGCCGCCGCCGAAGGTGTTCGTAACCGCTATCGCGCGAAATAAGAAAAAAAAAACACAAAAATATTCAGATGGAACGGTGTTCGCACCTGGGCCCTCCGCCTCCCTTGACCCCAGCAAGGACAAAAATAAAGTTGTATCTCTCTCTTTCTCTCTCTGCATAAGAGCCCTGTATTCTACCTCAGAGTCATCAGTGCTTGAAACTGCTTTGCAAGAAGACCCTATACAGTCTTCATGTCGGGAAGGAACCATATTAACATATGTAATATAGTGTGGTAAAAGAGTAAAATAACAACCACGCGTCACAAAAAGCGAATTCTGTAACCTGGCGTCACAAAATGCGAATGGCGCAACAAGTGGGTTCTTGAATGCTTCCAACCCATTACAAAGTGCTCTGCCATAATTCTTCATCGTCATCAGGCACAGCATCAACAAAGTGCACATAATGCCTTACAGGTGTTTAGCAGGTACCACAGTTCTCCGCAGAATGACGAAAAATGGCATAGTGGCTGGTTCACTACTTCACAAAAATTGATTTATGGCGTAGTGGGCTCCTCGCATGGTGCACTTGTATTGGTTGCCAAGGGAGCCCATAAGGCCGCCATGATCCATTTTCTCAGGGTCTCACAAAGTTCTTTCCTTCTCTCGTTCTCTTTCTCACGTTAACCTATGTCACATAGCGTGATGGAAGAGTGAAATAGCGACGGGGCGTCACACAATGCGAATTACGTAACCAGTGGGTCGTTTAAATCTTCCAACCCATTACAAAGGGATGAGCCCTAATTCTTCATCGTCATCAGTCGTCGCATCAACAAAGTGCACAGAGCCTTACAGACGTCTAGCTGGTACCTCGCTGCTCCGAAGAATGACGATTAATGGCGTAGTAGGCGATTCCCAACTACATAAAAATTATGATTTATGGCGTAGTGGGTACCTTGCTAGTGTACTTTTATTAGTAGCCTCAAGAGAGTTTGCAACGGGATATGCCCTGGCGTTTCTCGTTTCACGCGATAGGGGTTACGGACACCGGCGGCGGTGGCGGCAGAAAACAACGGCAGCAAAATCGGCTGTTGTGGTGATCTCATAATAGCCTTCGCTGTAATATGAGCATTAGATGATAAAATATAACGAGGTAGAATTAGATGGTAAAAAAAAAAGTTCGGCAGATCCCACTTACCGTGGGAGTCGATGCTATGCGAAGCATGCGGCGGGTAGGTGACAGTGGTGTAACGTTTTTGCTGGGGGACACGTTACAAAATGGCGCTAAAGATTTGTATAAATTTTGTACGCTCACTTATATATGTTGAAGAGCCGCATATTTGTTGCACAACCAGTTGTTTACGGTTGGCTAACGCTGCCAATGGCAACGTGGTTATGACCAACACCAGAAGCGGTAAGCTGATATGTAGAGTACGCCCCGCCACGGTGGTCTAGTGGTTATGGCGCTCGATTGCTGACCCGAAGGCCGCGGGATCGAATCCCGGCCGCGGCGCCTGCATTTTCGATGGGGGCGAAAATGTTTGAGGCCCATGTACTTAGATTTAGGTGCACGTTAAAGAACCCCAGGTGGTCGAAATTTCCGGAGCCCTCCACTACGGCGTCTCTCATAATCATATCGTGGTTTTGGGACGTTAAACCCCAGATATTATTATTATATATGTAGATTACGTGTCCCGAGAACGCACGCACGTTTCACGAACCCATGTGCATGCGTGCAAGAAGTTCTTGACAGTTCTTGAACAAGGTCATCATCGCCGTGATCAGTCAGCACCAGCAGCTGGTCATGACTTGTTATAGGATCCGGTCGTGATCGTGGTGACGAGGGGTCCATGTGTAGTGAAGTATGTGGTATAGTAGAGCTGTTGGAATTCGTGGATGCCTCGCTCATTTCGTCGACAAATTGTCTGTCGACAGAGCCGGCGACATGTCGGAACCTGAAGCCACCCATCGCGTTGGTGAGGTATAGGCCGTCGAGGCTGGTAGGCCTGGATAGTGCTACGTAGACCAACATCAGTGGATGGTGTTTGCCGTATTTGTAGACTACCTGGGCGTATGTGGCCTACGTAGCCTAGTCTACAAGCGGCTGTCAATCAATCTGGCATCATCCTCGGTCAGCATGAGGCCATCGCCCAGCCTCGTAAGAAATGAAGCGGACACTGCGTCGTTCTGGCGGACTAAGTGCACTTTACGGTGCGGTGCTGTGGATATTATATGTAACTTTCGTTAATGTATTCCTCCGGGGTCGAGCAATGCTTCAGTATAGCTTGCTGAATCAATCATAGGAATACAAACGTAATGTTTATTAGACTGCTATAAAAGCGGAGCCAAAACTGGAACTATGTTAATCTGATATGACGCCTGTATCGTAGGAGTAGACATCGTAGGAGTATCATGTAGTGTTTATTGCTTTCTTGTAAAATTAGATAGCCAGCACCACAACCAAAATTGACGTTGCACCGATATTACGCCTGCGTAGGCTGTTTTTACAAACCAATTTATAGACCTGGCGTGGCTCAGTGGTAGAATACCTGATTGCCACGCAGAATGCTTGGGTTCGACTCCTGCTGGGATCCTAATTTTCATTCTTTCCATTCGTTGAGTCAACGCTTCCGATGTTGGTTTTCCGTAACGCTCTAGCATTTAAGTTAACAATGTCTGTTCTCGCCGTTCCTGGGTAGATATAAACTGTCAATCACCTGTGGCGTATACCCGTACACCGCGGCCCGTGGTAAACGGGTATGTGCCACACGTATCTAGTGGAAAGGGTTTGACGACGCACGCGACAAGATTTTAAGGTTATTTATGTCATGACCCGGCAGTCATATTCGTCAAATCCTCTTACCCTCCCATGCAAATTTTGGTCTACACCAAGTTAAGGAGGTGATCACGAGAGCACCCAGACGTAGGCGGCTAGATAGATAGATAGATAGATAGATAGATAGATAGATAGATAGATAGATACGTAGATAGAAACGCTCAAAGTGCCAGAGGTTCGCTAAGAAATGCTTCGCATTTAATATATGCGCATAAGACATACGGATACAAGAATCGTTGCCACAAATAGGAACCTTAGTGGACGACTCCTCAGGTTCGTTGTCCACTTTTCACTTCGTAAACGGATGTATGCTAAGTTTTCCATGCAGAATGACTGGTGCGGAGAAAAGATCCGAAGTAAAGATTTCGAGAAGAGTGACCAATCTGAAGAAAAGCATTCGCAATACCGGCTCCTACTGGTCGGTGTCCCGAACAGTAAGAGCCGGCATTGCGAGTGGTGTTCCATGAACGTCTTTAGTCTTCTGGCTGCGAAGCAGAGCACCTGGCAGATGTGTGGCAGTGAAAGGCGGTTCATGGCACTAGGAGCGTAGCACGCAGCTCATCATAAACAGCAGCGTTGGGAGCTAATAAATATCGCTTAGAAATATGGTAAACCTCTACAACGTTGACGCTTCAGGTTGGTGGGCACCCTTGCGAAAGGCCTTCTAGAAACCGCTGTGGCCAGTACCGCCGAAACACACTGCTACAGACGACACTGCTATTGACAGTTAACACATATGTATACATCCAGATCTCACCAGGTGTCTGCTTTGATGAAAAAAAAAGACGGAGAATTACGCGGAGAAATTTTTAAAAGCTTACCAAAGTTGCGATAAGCCCTGTCGTTAGCATTGAACAATCATAACACGTTGAGTAGCAGCAATAATCTGTGTAGTGCTAGCGAAAACAAACAATAGTGCAAAATTCATGAGGATGTCCTCCTCTTTCTCCCAAGGAGTGTTGAAGTTGGAATGAAAAGTACGTGATTCTAGCACGCCACCATGTAGGTACAAAACGACGAGTCAAAAAGAAATATATAATGTTTCCAAGCAGCTCAGAATTTGACGCTGTATACCGGGCGAAATCGAGCAAACCTCATGCTAGCGCTGCCATACTAAACAGCTGAGAATGAGACATGAGTTAAAATCAGACTCGAGCCCATGAAAGGATCACTTGAAGTGAGATCACACTCCTATGTGTTCGCTGGGCGGGTAGCAGCCGAGTAGCTTTGTCCACCACCAAAAGTTCCGGGCATCGGGGCAACCCTAGTGCAGACGCTCTCGTTGTTTCCTCTGCTGCCCTGCTTGCATTGGAAAGTGACGGCGAAGTCTGCGTTGTGCCTGGTAGGACCGTTCACCGCACTAAGGGCTTTGTTTCCGCTGCACTGGTAGTAGGGTTAAAATCAGACTCGAGCCCATGAAAGGATCACTTGAAGTGAGATCACACTCCTAGGTGTTCGCTGGGCGGGTAGCAGCCGAGTAGCTTTGTCCACCACCAAAGTTCCGGGCATCGGGGCAACCCTAGTGCAGACGCTCTCGTTGTTTCCTCTGCTGCCCTGCTTGCATTGGAAAGTGACGGCGAAGTCTGCGTTGTGCCTGGTAGGACCGTTCACCGCACTAAGGGCTTTGTTTCCGCTGCACCGGTAGTAGGCGTAGCGGGCGTAGAAGGACTGTGCTTCGGACATGCGGTACAAACTCCAGGCGCTCTTCGTACGGAACCACTCGGACCAAGTGGTAGCGGAATCAAGCTGTAAACTTTCCTCGATCGTCCTGACGATGCGATAAGCACTGAAGAATCGAGATAATATAACGCGGTAAGTAGCAGCAGTAATGTTTGTTGGGCTGGCGAAACGAAAAAAAAAATGGTCCGACGTTCATCAGGATGCCGTGTTCTGGTTCCGAAGCAGTGTTTAAGTTGCAATGAGGAATACGCAATTCCAACGCACCACCGTGGAGGTACAAAACCACGAGTCAAGAGCAAATAAACTAAGTTTCCGAGCAGCGCTGAATAGGACACACAACTAGGCAAAATGCAGTAAATATTGCGCTTACACGCTAGCGTGACAGTATTGAACAATTAGGTGAGCCAAATAACACATTAATTACACTCATATTCCACCCTACGAATGAGTCACAAGTAAGATCACACTGCTAGGTATTCACTAGATGGCTAACAGCTGAGTCGCCGGGTCTATCACCAAAAGTGTTGTCCTTCAAGGCAACGCTGAGGCAGCCAGTCTCGTTGCTTCCTCTGCTCCCCTGCAAGCACTGGAACGCGACGGCGAAGTCTGTGCTGTACCTGGTAGGCCCGTTCACCGCACTAGGGGCTTTCTTTTCGCTGCACCGAAAGTACGCGTAGCGTGCGTAGAAGAACTGCGCTTCGGACATGAGATACAGGCTCCAGGCGCTCTTCGTACGGTACCACTCGGAGGTAGCGGCGCCTTCGGCGACAGAGCTGGCTGCGCCGACGGCAGCAGCTATCCGTAGGCCCATCGTGCGCGTGAACAGGTCGTCTCTAGTGTCGTACTCGCGTAACCTCTCCGACTGCTCCACACATTCGCTGCATCAGAGATCGCACAGCAGATCGCGAGTTAGAAAAGTATCTTCCGCAAGTCTGTTGGAACAACGTGCGCTAGGTCGACATGATAAGTATTGAATATTCCCACATTTTGTCAACTCGAATTGTAATCGGTGATTTGTTTGCTTGACAACGTCAACGCTCATTCTTTGGTTATCTTGAAGCAGTATCAATCCTCAGGACGTCGGCCTATTTCAGTGATGTCGGTATGTGAATTACCTGACTTTAAAACGCCGAGCCTTCAAGAAGAAGTAGGCCAGGGATCAAAATGATCTAGGGGCAGGTAAGGCAAGGGATTGGTCAATGCGAACGCTCACATTTCTAACAGAACTCTCCTGTTTACTCCTCTGATAATTCATATGGCTCCTGTCGGAAAAGCAGGGGGCGCCATAGACGCCCTTTACTTTTCCACTCACCTCTCCGCCGTCTTTTACCGAGCGCCATAATGCGCAGTTACGAATTGTTACAGGAAAACCACCTCTTGTCTGCTTTCGCACTCTGAAATCCTAATCTTGCACCTGGCACGTTGCTCGTTCATGTATACGTTGGTTGAAGTGACTTCCGTGCTTATAATGCTATGCGTGCAAGGACTGCATGTGCAGGATTACTCTCCTCGAGTTAGCCAAGAAAAGCAAGTTGTATGTCATGTCACGCCTTTCATGCGACGACGCGTGATACAATGTTACCAATGTTCAGGAGATGATGGATGCTTGACGTGATCGGAAATCGTTCAACAGCAAGTGTCGCTGGAGCCAATGTTGTAGTTAACGCTGCTAAGGAAGGCAGCCACAGGCGTGCGCAGGGTTCCTCATTAGGGGGGCGAAGGTTCATCGCAGCGCCCCCCACACTACTAAGTCCATGTATGGGGCAGATTTTGCGCCCCCCCCCTCTTAGGTGACTATAAGGGTCAATGTACGGGGCAGATTTTGCGCCCCCCCTCTTTGATGATTAGGGGGGGCGGCCGCCCCCCCTGCCCCCCCCCCCCCCTGTGCGCACGCCTATGAAGGCAGCCGCTGCTCTGACGAAGGCAAGTACACTTGTCGAAACCGTAGCTTCAGCGAAATTCCCAGTTGAACGATTTCTCATCAATGCAATCGATGTTTCATGCGATTTTTATTCAGTGCCATGTGACGACACATTTAACCAATGGATGCCTCTCGTTCACTAAGTCATCATGCCTTCAGCGCACCGATCTTTCGCATTCCACTACCTCGAACGTAGCACCTCACACCATAGGAGGCTTCAGCTTACCCACGATGGCAGGTCTCGTGCGATTCGGGCACCCGTTTAGAAGCCATATACAATGACTCTCACACTATACGGGTCAAATATCGAAGGCAGGCGCATGTAGGAAACGAATGTCGCACGTAGTGGTGATAATTAAGTCCTCTGTGAATAAACAGAATAGTGAAAGCAAACGAAGCGCGCATACGGGGTGAGTGACCAGCAGACGCAGTCGATGACCCCACGCACACCCTCTGGCAGGGTGTGCGTGGGGTCATCGGAGTACTGACGCACATATGCAAGTGGCATTTAATCCATGTTTAATGCTTGTCTGGAATGCCTTCAAAACTTCGTGCTTAGAAGAAATTCTGGAGCAGGGCATCGACATATCGAGAACTTTAGGCCAAAGACTGAATGAAAAGCTCCACCTAAGCTACCTTAGATATTTTCACTGTCCTGCAAGCGCAACTTCCTCTAATGTGGGTCTCGGCGAACGGCTTGAGATTGTACTGGCATTTGATGCTTTAAGCGAGCCAGTGGAACAACTGAGGTGCCGGACCGTGCGCAGCATGGACTAAAATACAGTTCGAAATCGTTTCGAAAGTACAGGATAAATGGTCATTCCACGATTTTTCAGCTCACATGGTTCATGCCCAAAAGTGGTCGCCGTGCATGGGAAAGGTATAGAGTGAGGAGTGTGAGATTGGAATTTGGAACTGGAATGTGCGCGGAGGCAACGATTTGTCACAGAAAATGCGGGCTCCTTGCCCCCTATTGCAATGAAAACTATGTCATAGGTACCATATGCATAACATTCATAAAAGCCGGCAGATCCCACGCAATGTAGGAATCGATGTAATGCGAAGCAGCCAGCAAAGAGCTACATATATCGTCTTGTTCGTCATTGAGGCAAACGAAGTCACTCTTGTCGTGACATCTAGTTCACTATATATCGCGAGTTTGTCATGAATGCATGCATGTACAATCTGGTATATGCCATGCTAATTAAATATATATCTTTATATATATACGATGCGTCATATTTGACACGCCCTCCTGTCATGCCATACTAATTTTGGTACATATCCAGTTAACAAAACGGCCGTGAGCGCACCAGGAGCGTGGCGTCTAAATCATGTCCTACATGACATGCGCGCCATGAGTGTCATATTAAATCCTGTTATTTATGTTCGTCACACAGTCACTCGCGGAATACCAATTTTGGTGTATATCAAGCTAGCGAAACGGCTGCCAGCGCACCATGAGCGTGGCACGTAAGTCATGCTGAACATGACATGCGTATCATGATTTTCACATTAACTCCTGTAATTTATGTTTGTCGCACAGTCATGTCGCGCACTACCAATTTTGGTGTATATCAAGCTAGCGAAACGGCCGCCAGCGCTCCATGAGCGTGGCACGTAAGTCATGCTGTACATGACATGCGTATCATGATTTTCACATTAACTCCTGTAATTTATGTTTGTCGCACAGTCATGTCGCGCACTACCAATTTTGGTGTATATCAAGCTAGCGAAACGGCCGCCAGCGCTCCATGAGCGTGGCACGTAAGTCATGCTGTACATGACATGCGTATCATGATTTTCACATTAACTCCTGTAATTTATGTTTGTCGCACAGTCATGTCGCGCACTACCAATTTTGGTGTATATCAAGCTAGCGAAACGGCCGCCAGCGCACCATGAGCGTGGCACGTAAGTCATGCTGTACATGACATGCGTATCATGATTTTCACATTAACTCCTGTAATTTATGTTTGTCGCACAGTCATGTCGCGCACTACCAATTTTGGTGTATATCAAGCTAGCGAAACGGCCGCCAGCGCACCATGAGCGTGGCACGTAAGTCATGCTGTACATGACATGCGTATCATGATTTTCACATTAACTCCTGTAATTTATGTTTGTCGCACTGTCATGTCGCGCACTACCAATTTTGGTGTATATCAAGCTAGCGAAACGGCCGCCAGCGCTCCATGAGCGTGGCACGTAAGTCATGCTGTACATGACATGCATGTCATGATTTTCACATTAACTCCTGTAATTTATGTTTGTCGCACAGTCATGTCGCGCACTACCAATTTTGGTGTATATCAAGCTAGCGAAACGGCCGCCAGCGCTCCATGAGCGTGGCACGTAAGTCATGCTGTACATGACATGCATGTCATGATTTTTACATTAACTCCTGTAATTTATGTTTGTCGCACAGTCATGTCGCGCACTACCAATTTTGGTGTATATCAAGCTAGCGAAACGGCCGCCAGCGCACCATGAGCGTGGCACGTAAGTCATGCTGTACATGACATGCATGTCATGATTTTCACATTAACTCCTGTAATTTATGTTTGTCGCACAGTCATGTCGCGCACTACCAATTTTGGTGTATATCAAGCTAGCGAAACGGCCGCCAGCGCTCCATGAGCGTGGCACGTAAGTCATGCTGTACATGACATGCATGTCATGATTTTCACATTAACTCCTGTAATTTATGTTTGTCGCACAGTCATGTCGCGCACTACCAATTTTGGTGTATATCAAGCTAGCGAAACGGCCGCCAGCGCACCATGAGCGTGGCACGTAAGTCATGCTGTGCATGACATGCATGTCATGATTTTCACATTAACTCCTGTAATTTATGTTTGTCGCACAGTCATGTCGCGCACTACCAATTTTGGTGTATATCAAGCTAGCGAAACGGCCGCCAGCGCACCATGAGCGTGGCACGTAAGTCATGCTGTACATGACATGCGTATCATAATTTTCACATTAACTCCTGTAATTTATGTTTGTCGCACAGTCATGTCACGCACTACCAATTTTGGTGTATATCAAGCTAGCGAAACGGCCGCCAGCGCTCCATGAGCGTGGCATGTAAGTCATGCTGTACATGACATGCATGTCATGATTTTCACATTAACTCCTGTTATTTATGTTCGTCACACAGTGATGTCGCTTACTATCAGTTTTGGTGTATATCAAGCTAGCGAAACAGCCGCCAGCGCTCCATGAGCGTGGCACGTAGGTCATGCTGTACATGACATGCGTGTCATGATTTTGATATTACCTCTTGTTATTAATGTTCGTCACACAGTCATGTCGCGCAATACCAATTTTGGGGCATATCAATCTAGGGAAACGGCCGCCAGCGCTCCATGAGAGTGGCACGTAAGTCATGTTATACATGACATGCATATTGCCACGTGCATGCATTAAGAAAGACGACGACAACACAAATGGGCATACGCTGCGTGCATAAGATAGAAAGGAAGAAAGAAGAAGAGCTCGCTGCGCGCGGTATTAAAAAAACTCCGACCAGCTGTTCTTCTCTTGATCTGTGCGTTACGACCTCTTTCTTGACGTCGCGACAATATCATGATTTTCATATGAACTCCTGGAATTTATGTTTGTCACACAGTCATGTCGCGCGATACCTTTTTTGGTGTATATCAAGCTAGAGAAACATCCGCCAGCGCACCATGAGCGTGGCACGTAAGTCATGCTGTACATGACATCCGTGTCATGATTTTCGTAATAACTCCTGTTATTTATGTTCGCCATACACTATTGTCAAGCCATACCAATTTTGGTATATATCAAATCAATGAAACGGCCGCAAGAGCACCAAGACTGTGACATGTAAATCATGCTGTACATGATATGCATGTAATAATTTTCATGTTATGACCAGTCATTTATGTTTGCCATACAGTCATGTTATGCCATACCAATTTTGGTGTACACCCATGAACGAAACGGCCAGGAAAGCACAAATTCGTAGGTGGCTAGATAGATAGATAGATAGATAGATAGATAGATAGATAGATAGATAGATAGATAGATAGATAGATAGATAGATAGATAGATAGATAGATAGATACGCTCAAAGTCGTAGAAGTTCGCTAAGAAATGCTTCGCATTTAAAAGTACAAGCCGCTCAAGGTGGCTTCGACAGTGCACTACAGCATGCAAACAGATGAATGGCTGCAATTCTTGGCTGGATTTGACGGAGACACCGAGAGAAGCAGGTGTCTTCGCAAGCGCTCCTCCACGGCGGCTCCACGACGAGCTAGTTTCTATGAACCGGCCCGCTGAGGTGCTCTTGCAGCCTGATGGCAGCCAATGAGAGCCCCTGTCGGTCCACCAAAGCTCCCAGTACGACATAATTTCAGTGTCCAGAATAGCATACCTGGTTTGTGACAACTACGTCTGACGTTGTATTTTACGTGACAGCCAGTGTCAGTGTAGTTGTCTTGTGTACCAGTGAGACCAGGCAAGACGGCATGAAACATCATGTACTCTGGCAACCTTGTGTTTCATGGGGAGCTCGTAGCGACACAGTTTCGTAGCTGTTATAGGAGCGTGTTTACCATTGCTGTATTGATGCCGTATGCTGCTGCCTATTAAAGTCTTCTTTGTTTTCTAACCGCCTTGTCTAGAATTCTAGAATAAGTGTTTGCTGCAAATTTCCTAGACTGACACGGGCTAGAAAAAGTAGGATCTTACCGAAAAGACTTCAGGGCTTTCTTCGTATGTTCAGACCAGTCCCACGCGTACACTTTGGTCCACATCAAGGACGCCATGCGGCTGGCAAGCACGGGCGCATCCGCGAGCAGCGCGTTCGTGGTGCCTGTGCTCAGCCAGGCGTACGCGAGTGATGTCACGTAGAGCCTCCCCGAACCCATAAGCATCATTCGACCTGTCGTCGATGCGTCGTGGTAGACGGGCAACCATCGCCGCAGCATCTCCACAGTGGTGTCGTACTCGAATCTACTCAGCCGCAACATGTTTCGTACGAAACCGTGGCTCGTCAACACGGGAGCCTTTATCTGTGGCAGGACGAGGTCCACCGGAAGCAAGACGGACATGCTGCTGACAAGACTCTCAAACACCCCGGTGTCGTTGCCGGCAGCCATGATCCGTCGGAGCGGCTCGTAGCTCACAAAGCTCCGTTGCGTGGCCTCGAAGATGGCCCTCATTTGGCGGTCCTTCTCTGGACTCGTGAGGGCCGCTGCGTTCGAGACTCGCCGCAGCTGAATATTGAGGCTCAAGTGCGCTGCACATTATTCGATACTTTGAGCGGTTGGTTGGTTTAGTGTGGCATCATTGTGCAAGGAAAGCTGCATGGCGTTCATGACGAGGAGGGCTAGTGCGTGGCACAGGGACAAGGGCTGATTGGCGAGGTTCCATACGAGCTGTATATCGGCGAACAGCTCTGCCTTGGAATCCACGAGCACGAACTCTACGGCGTCGAAATCTATCTGGAACTCGAGGAATATGGCCTTGAACGCACCGGCTTCTATGCCTCCGAAGATTGCACGAAGCTCGCCCCAAGAGGCATTCTGTGGCGCAGAGAACGCGTCCGCAAATAGTTGCTCCCACTCGAACATCTCCTCGACAGTGCAGTTGGCGCCGACGTGCACGTTCAATGCGGCCAAAACGGTGGAGTAGCAGTCGCGGTCGCACAAATGGGCGTAATCGTCGTACAGCAGTAAATTTCTCGCCAAGTACGCCATGCCACTCTGATTGCCAACGACGAATAGAGAATTGAGATTGTATCTGAACTGCACTTCGAGAGTGAAGTGCAGGAGGTGGGCTTGGCTCATTCGCTTCTTGGTGTTGGCGATTTCAAGTATGGCTTCTGTGGCACCTTTCAGTCGGAGGCCTGGTTGCCAAATCTCCGTGACACACGATCTGTAGTACGCCTGCAGTGCCACAGAGGCTTGGTCGCTGTGGTTCGACCTGCCCGTGATGATGTGTGCGGCGACGTTCCACTGCGAAGTGAGAGGCGTTAAGTTACACCTTATGCACCTTATACAGCGTTACAACGTATGGCAGCCCACACCGGGTGTCAGGACGAACACGAAACAAAAGGATATACAGAAGCGCTGATCTCTTAACTCTCCATGTTGGCGATCTGGGCTTGTGTATTTCCTTTTGTTTCGTGTCATCCATTCATCCGGTGTGCGCTGCCATACGCTATAATGATCAAATATCCAGCCCATAAGTACATTTTAAGCAGCCTATACAGCCTTTACTGCCTATAATTGGCATTATAAGCCTCAGAGTCTTACAGCACATTGATAAGGGTGTAGGCTTATATAAAGTAATTTTTATATCTTATAGCGTGTATAGTTCAAGCATTTACGCTGCAATAAGATTCTGACGCATGACCTGCTGCAGGCAATTAAGAAATGGCAAATTGATCTCTTACTTACCTTCAACAGTTTGGCATGTCTGCTAATAACGTCACGAAATAGCATGGTTGAAGTGGGACAGGAAAGATAAGGGGCAACGCGGTACTGTACTTATTTAAAAATTGTAGCGCTACATTAGACGAGGACAAGAAGAAAGGTACATGACAGGATGGGCGCTGACTCCAACTATTTTTATTGAAACAACCGCACAGCATTTTATAGCAATAAAAGACAAGGCACGCATGCGCATTCATGAGGAACAGTGGATAGGGTGGGATTCGTGCACGCTATCACTTTTTGTTTAGTACCTCAAACTTTTAACTACGCGTTATAAATCAAACCGACCTCTCTTCAAACAGTAAGGCGCTTCCCCTTGAATTATCGTAAAATGCCGCCCTCCTAATTTCGTTCAACCTCCCTTTCGGCAGTTACTCAGAGCCGTTTTATTTTTCCATCGCTGCCATCCAGTAAATCCTCTCTGACTTTTCGCTTAACACTCTTTGTCGCCGTATCGCTTACACTGCCAGCCGTATATTTACTGGTGAGCGTCCTAGTACTTTTTCTCCACTCTGTGTCAACGCTCTTCCTATACAAATAACCCAACAGCTTCTCTGCCCATCTACCCTCTTTCATATTCCTTAGCCTCTCTTCGAACCTTATTTTGCCCTGAGCTTCCCTCGCCTCAAAACTTCTCTATCCCATATCGCCCTTTAAAGCCTCATTTGTCGTCTTCCCGTGAGCGCCCAACGCGAGGCGTCCCACAGTCCTTTGATTCACATCCATTCCTGATTGTACCTCTGACCTCATGCACACCACTGAGTTCCCAAATGTAAGCCCCGGAACCATTACACCTTTCCACAGACCTCGAAGCACCTCGTACCTATTGAAATGTTGTTGCGCAGCACCCTCTGTTGGTAGAAGACACCAGAATGTCGTCGGCGGTCCTTTGCTGTATGCCTTATTTGATCGCGTTCTGGCAGACGTACGCGAAGAAGTCTTCGCAGGGCACCGCATGTCTGTCGATGACACGGAACAGCTTGGCAGCCTCCGCAGGGCAGCAGAACGGGGTCTCCCGTGGGACGGCGTCATGGCCACGCAGTGCGCCCTCATGGACCGAGAGCCAGACCAAGGTGAAGGAGGGCGCAGGAGAGGCCCACGACAGTGGCGGTAGCGCAAACGCTGGTTTTTCGACGTGTGGGCGTTGGTGGAGCCGTACCGGAGCAGCTCGCTGGGGAAACAACGCTGTTGTTGTTGTTGTTGTTGTTGTTGTTGTTGTTGTTGTCCTCTGTGCATGGCTCATACCCAATGCAGGGGATTGGCCGAGTAGAGGGTGAATTTTGCTAATATCATCTGAAGAGTGTCGTTTGTAGAAGCTATTATTAACTAATATAATGAATTTATGTTTCAATTATTGGTAATGGAATATTTACTCAGGCAGAATTTAGATAGATATTCTTTTAGACTGTCGAATGAATTCCTCAATGGCGAAGAAAACATCCCTGTTGCTGTATCCCAGAGTGGTGGCCCCAAAAGAAAGTATAACCGGCTCCGATACTTCTAGGACCAGCTTTCGAAGAGGTGGTTCTATGATTTTTTTCCTCAGTGTCGTGAACCGTCGACAGGATAAAAAGAAGTGATCGATTGTTTCCTCCTGATTGCAGAAGAGGCACAGTGGGGAAATCGCTAAACCTGCTCTGTGTAAGTAAAAATTGAGGGAGCTAACGCGGCAACGAAATTTCGTCATGACTACTTCCATTATTCTTGACGTGGATAAATCGCTGCGCCAGGAAAATGAGAGGTGCTTATACTCTCGAGAAGCAGTCAATGCTGAGTGTGAGAAACTTTTTCTGAACGTCAGTGAGCGAAATCTTGCCATCGTGATGTAAGATGTTAGCGGGAAAACAGGAATAATTGGCGCCAAAAGCGACGCCTTTGCTAAAGAATCGGCCATTTCATTTAACCACAAACTTTTGTGTCCTGGAACCCATATTAAATGAACATATTGAAGATGAGCGGGAACTAGTACCTTAAAAAGCTTTAGTACGGGCGTTTCACCAGATGCGGAAAGAGAAGAGCATACAGATAAAGAGTCGGTTACAATTGCAACTACTCTAACTGAAATACTTAACTTGCGTAAAGCTAATACTATTGCCATAAATTCGGCCAGAAAAACAGGAAGAAAATCAGGCAACCGTAATGAAAAAGACCAGTCAAGTTCAGGACAAAATATTCCTATGCCAGCTCTTTCCTCTGATTGAGATGCGTCCGTTGCAATAACAACATTCGTTGGTTGAGTACTTAGGTGCTCTTGTAACAGCCCATTTAAAATACCATAAGGTATGAATTTTGCGTGATTCGGAAAAATATCATGGTAGACAATTACTGGAGAGTTATGTTGCATAATAATAGGAAGCACATCACGAATTTGCACATTTAGTGAATCAAGTAGCGTTTGAACAAATATAATTTGCGGTTTGCGGAATCTTGGCCAATGCTCGGAGAAAAATAAGTCGGGATCGGAGATGAAAACTATTTGAGAATGGTTAAAAGAGGAATCGTACAACCTTAAGAAAGTTTGTACCGTAAGAAGGTTAAAACGGCATAAAAGGGGAGGCGTTCGCGCTTCCAGGTATAAAACGGCATTTGCAACGTATTTTGGAAGGCCTAAGCACAGCCGTAAAGCCTCTCGCTCTAATAGAACTAGTGGCAACAGGGTAGCTGCTTGGGCTGGTTGGTACTGCATTCTTTAAAGGAACCCTTTTTTGTGCGCAAAACGTTTGAGGAAAAAACTGGAGATAGGACAGAGCGCACACTTACAACCATTTTATTGCTCAGATGGCGGGAGAATATATACACGTTCAGATGGGTGAGGGGATGAAGCAACCATGAGAAAGGGAAGGCAACAGCGCATGGGCAAAAGGCTATTCACGTATTGAAATGACACATCAATTCAACAGATACCGATATTCATTATCCGACAAATTGATAGAAGCGGCACTCACACACACTGGTCCTGCCTTGCGAATCAAGAAGGCTTCGTAAATTTCGCGTGCCCTCTTGTCCCCGTATCTTGCCATTACTTGACATTCTTCGAACTTGGGGGTACACCCACACTTGGAACAGTGACTAGCCAAGTGACTGCCCACAGACCCGCGCATGAGATGCGCATGTTCCCTGAGGCGGTCGTTGAGACAACGCCCCGTCTGGCCGATGTAGCATCGACCACATGATAAGGAAATATTGTACACAACTCCAAAAATGCATTTTACAAACTTTTTCACATGATTTTTAGTGCAACCAACGCTTGAAGTATCTTCCGAATTCACTCTTTTACAAAGGGACCCTAGCTTATTTTTGGCCGTAAAAACTACCTTCACTCCAGTTTTTTCGACAATTCTTTTTAAGCGATGCGAAACATTGTGCACATAGGGTATGGCCGAGACTTTCGGCTTCGGCTCGTCCTGAGTTTTCTTTTGTGAACCCCTTCCCTGCTTCAAGTCGTTAAAAAGTGACTCGGCTATGCCCGAGAGCAAATGATCAGGAAAACCTGCTGCTTTAAGACGATCAATTTGGTTACCAAAACTGCTCTCGACTTGGTGATGACAGGACCTTGACAGGGATGCCATCATGCATGCTTTTGCGATTCCCCGCTTCACGAGCTTGGAGTGTGCGGAGGTAAAAGGAAGCAGGCCTTTCTGAGAGCGGGGGGCGTATTGCCAGCACACGTGATCTGGCAGGAAAGTAAGTTCTATGTCTAAAAATCGAAGCCGGTTGTTCTCAGGGAACTCTGTCGTCAACTGCAGGTTAGTCATGTTAGCGGAAAAATTCCTAAAAATCTGATCAGCGTGTTGTCGTGTGTCTCGCTGGTATGCATTATATATCACTAAAAAATCGTCAACGTAACGGAATACCTTCACGGTATCTGTCTCAACAAGTCCCGCTTCTATGCGTTTGTCGTAACGAGCTAACAAAATATCACTTAGGACAGGAGCCAAACATGAACCAATGCACACACCCTGGTTTTGAATATACCACTTGTCGTTCCTCGTAATAAACGTCGACTTCAGATAAAAGTTCAAAAGTTCAAGAAAGCTTTCTACTTCTGTCCCACAAAGTTTACAGAAGTCATTCTCACCGAAGCGTTGGATGCATTCTTTCACTTCCTCGCACACGATGGCCTGAGGTAGGGAATAAAACAAGTCTTTGACGTCTATGGAAAAAGCACAAATACTTTGAGGGCACCCATCACTAAGAAAGTCTGTAACATCGTGTGGTTTCCTTACAAGAAGGAAACCACACGATGTTACGATATTCCCCTTATCGGGGAACTTCAGAGAGCTGCAGAAAGTAGCTCCGACAAAAATGAAGCGAGAAGCGGAGCGGCTGTGTGAAGTTGCGGGGCTCACAAGGCTGGCCCTGTCGGTGAGGACGTGCAAGGGCACGAGTCTCTCTGTTTTCTTCACTGCCAAGACCCACAAGGATGGGTGCCCTTTTAGGGTCATCGTATCGGAACGTGACTCCTGGCAAAAACTCGTTGGAAGGTATCTTCAAGCGCATATTTCAGCCCTGAGGATCGAAGATCCGTTTCTTGTAAGGAAACCACACGATGTTACAGACTTTCTTAGTGATGGGTGCCCTCAAAGTATTTGTGCTTTTTCCATAGACGTCAAAGACTTGTTTTATTCCCTACCTCAGGCCATCGTGTGCGAGGAAGTGAAAGAATGCATCCAACGCTTCGGTGAGAATGACTTCTGTAAACTTTGTGGGACAGAAGTAGAAAGCTTTCTTGAACTTTTGAACTTTTATCTGAAGTCGACGTTTATTACGAGGAACGACAAGTGGTATATTCAAAACCAGGGTGTGTGCATTGGTTCATGTTTGGCTCCTGTCCTAAGTGATATTTTGTTAGCTCGTTACGACAAACGCATAGAAGCGGGACTTGTTGAGACAGATACCGTGAAGGTATTCCGTTACGTTGACGATTTTTTAGTGATATATAATGCATACCAGCGAGACACACGACAACACGCTGATCAGATTTTTAGGAATTTTTCCGCTAACATGACTAACCTGCAGTTGACGACAGAGTTCCCTGAGAACAACCGGCTTCGATTTTTAGACATAGAACTTACTTTCCTGCCAGATCACGTGTGCTGGCAATACGCCCCCCGCTCTCAGAAAGGCCTGCTTCCTTTTACCTCCGCACACTCCAAGCTCGTGAAGCGGGGAATCGCAAAAGCATGCATGATGGCATCCCTGTCAAGGTCCTGTCATCACCAAGTCGAGAGCAGTTTTGGTAACCAAATTGATCGTCTTAAAGCAGCAGGTTTTCCTGATCATTTGCTCTCGGGCATAGCCGAGTCACTTTTTAACGACTTGAAGCAGGGAAGGGGTTCACAAAAGAAAACTCAGGACGAGCCGAAGCCGAAAGTCTCGGCCATACCCTATGTACACAATGTTTCGCATCGCTTAAAAAGAATTGTCGAAAAAACTGGAGTGAAGGTAGTTTTTACGGCCAAAAATAAGCTAGGGTCCCTTTGTAAAAGAGTGAATTCGGAAGATACTTCAAGCGTTGGTTGCACTAAAAATCATGTGAAAAAGTTTGTAAAATGCATTTTTGGAGTTGTGTACAATATTTCCTTATCATGTGGTCGATGCTACATCGGCCAGACGGGGCGTTGTCTCAACGACCGCCTCAGGGAACATGCGCATCTCATGCGCGGGTCTGTGGGCAGTCACTTGGCTAGTCACTGTTCCAAGTGTGGGTGTACCCCCAAGTTCGAAGAATGTCAAGTAATGGCAAGATACGGGGACAAGAGGGCACGCGAAATTTACGAAGCCTCCTTGATTCGCAAGGCAGGACCAGTGTGTGTGAGTGCCGCTTCTATCAATTTGTCGGATAATGAATATCGGCATCTGTTGAATTGATGTGTCATTTCAATACGTGAATAGCCTTTTGCTCATGCGCTGTTGCCTTCCCTTTCTCATGGTTGCTTCATCCCCTCACCCATCTGAACGTGTATATATTCTCCCGCCATCTGAGCAATAAAATGGTTGTAAGTGTGCGCTCTGTCCTATCTCCAGTTTTTTCCTCAAACGTTTTGCGCACAAAAAAGGGTTCCTTTAAAGAACTAGTGGCCGAAGCTTGTATGCTGGCGCACCGGAAAAAAGAACACAGCCGAATTCTAAAACCGGCCGGATGTACATTTTGTATACCATCAAGAGTGCGTTCCTTCTCATACCAGATCGACGGCTGCTCAACCTGCGCAAAAGCCCCATTGCACGTGCTCCTTTTGTCGCGACATAATCAATGTGACGGCGCCAATTTAGATGTTCGTTATATATAACTCCAAGGTATTTTAATGAATCCACTTGTGGAATATCCTGCAGCTTGTAATTAAGCGATATGTTCACATGGTCATTAACAGGGAAAACAAGAATAGCACACTTTTTAGAATTCAGACTCAAGTGTAAACCATCCAGCCAATTTTCAAGTTCAATAAAGTATGCCTGCAAGATATTGTAAAGACAATGTATGTCATTGGCCATAGCAAAAAACGCAATGTCGTCAGCATAAACATCAGTTTGCACCCCTGGTCGAATGGGGAGAGTACACATGAAGATGTTAAATAATACTGGTGAAAGAACTGACCCCTGAGGCACACCTCGCATTTGCTTGTGTTTGCCGGAAGAAAAGCCATCTTGGGAACAATAAAACTCTCTTCCGCTTAATAATTCCGTCACCCATGCTACAATATAAGTAGGGAAACCGTGACACCGCAACTGATTAATTAAAACGGAATGCTCAACACTTCTTCTTCTTCTTCTTGTAGACCGTGACAATTCACGATGATGATTGATGGAAACATTATCACATCTTCCTCTTTTCCCCGAGACATGTTATTACCGCGTATATATATGTTATTACCGCATATATATATATATATATATATATATATATATATATATATATATATATATATATATATATATATATATATATATATATGAATAAAAAGAAGACACACGTCGAAAAACAGAATGGTTTCTTTACGTTTCGGCCGTGGGACCGGCCTTCGTCAGAATAAGCTATTCTGACGAAGGCCGGTCCCACGGCCGAAACGTGAGGAAACCATTCTGTTTTTCGACGTGTGTCTTCTTTTTATTCAGACTATTTATTTACCGGCGTCCAAGAAGTTATTCCCTGCAATTTATATATATATATATATATATATATATATATATATATATATATATATATATATATATATATATATATATATATATATATATATATATATATATATATATTCTGCTCTGAATTTTGGTTTTGGCAGCTTCAGTCACGCGTGGAAGTATATGTGAATGAGGCGCTATATTTCTCCTTTAAGAAAGCCCACGCGTTATACGCCTTCATTTACTGCGCTAACAAACATTTCATTTTCATCTTTGTTTCGGATGCATCGTCATGCTCATCACTAAAACTTTTCAATAAAATTGGTTGAAATAAACCTCTTAAGAGCCCGCTTTACCAAAATTGCACAAGCTCGATTGAGAGAAGAAAAAATAATTAAAAAGAGCGTGAGCCTTGGTGAAAACTAGCACTATATTCTGCCTTCTTTTCTTTCCCGACTATTCATTTTAAGAACCTATGTATCGCCCTATTCACAGCAGATTCCTCTGGACGTTTTGCGGCCGTGCACAGATAAATTGACCGACCGAATGACCTGACAAAGGAAGGGACAAGCATAAACAACGATGGCTACTTCGACTCAAACATTGAGGGCAGGGGTCCATGCCAGGAACACTAGTACCTGGATATTACAGCAAAGCTGTACAAGGCTAGGTTCTAAGGGATGGCGGCTGTACACAAAACACGAGTTGTAGACTAATTGCAATATCATTGCATGTTTACATGCTACATAAGGATGGAGTTATCCCCACTAACCTCGAAAGTGACCTGTGACCTCTATGGGGCCCTCTCGCATGTCACATCAGCAGGTATCTCGGCAAAGGGCATCACTGCAGGTTAACATGTTACGTGATGATGGAGTTATCCCGAGTAGCCCTCAATGGACCTGCATTGTGACCTCTCGCATGTGACGAAGCCAGGAAAGTCGGCAAAGGACATTATAGCAGGTCAATATGTTACGTGGTGATCGAGTTATTCCTAGCGACCTCCAAGGGTGACCTCTCGCATGTGGCATCACCAAGAAACTCGACAAAGGACATCCTAGCAGGCCAATATATTACGTGGTGATGGAGTTATTCCTAGCGACCCCAAAGGGAACTGCATGGTGGCCTCGCATGTGGCATCACCAAGAAACTCGACATAGGACATCATAGCAGGCCAATGTATTACGTGGTGATGGAGTTATTCCTAGCGACCTCAATGCGAACTGCATGGTGACCTCTCGCATGTGGCGTCACCAGGAAACTCGACAAAGGGCAGCATAGCAGGCCAATATATTACGTGGTAATGGAGTTATTCCTAGCGACCTCAAAGGACCTCTAACGCGTGGCATCACCAGGAAACTAGACATAGGGAATCACTGCATGTTCACATGCTACGTGATCACTGAGTTATTGCTGGTAACACTGAAGGAACTGAATGGTGACCTCTCCCATGTGACGTCACCAGGAAACTCGGCAAAGGACGTCGTTGCAGGTCAGCATGATACGTGATGATGGAGTTCTCTAGTAACCCTGAATGGAACTGCGAGGTCACCTCTCGCATGTGACGACACCAGGAAACTCTGCGAAAGGACATCGTGGCAGGTCAACATGTTACGTGATGATGTATTTATCTCTGGTAACCCTGAATGGAACTGCGTAGGTGACCTCTCGCATGTGACGTCACCAGGATACTCGGCAAAGGACATGATAGCAGGTCAATATGTTACGCGGTGATGGAGTTATCCCTAGCGACCTCAAAGGGAACTGTGTGGCGACATCTCGCGTGTCGCGTCACCAGGAAACTAGACAATGGGAATCGCTGCATGTTGATATGTTACATGATAATGGAGTTATCGCTAGCGACCTCAACGGGAACTGCATGGCGACCTCTCGCGTGTGGTGTCACCAGGAACTAGACAAATGGAATCACTGCATGTTGACATATTACGTCATGATTGCGTTATCCCTAGTTACCATGAATGGAACTGCTTGGTGACCACTCGCATCTGACGTCACCAGCAGACTCTGCAAATGACATCATTGCTTGTTTTACATATTGCGTTATGATTTAGTTATTCAGTGACCTCGAAGAGAACTCTATAGTGACCCCTCGCGTGTGACGTTCCCAGGGAACTCACCAATGGGGCGCGCAATGGCCCGGTAACTTGTGGACGTGTTTTTTTCATTCTTTTTGTGTATAAAAGTCCTTAATATTTACGTCCATAAATTTCAGTTTTCTAAAGCACTTGAGGTCGTGTGCAAACAGGGAAGCTGTCAAGCAAGCGCCTTCACCTGGTGAACGCAGGTTGAGTTGTTTCGCCTTTCTTCGTCCTCCTCTTCTTCTTTCATGTTTTTCCTTTTTTTATCTTTTCTACATCTTCTTTCCTCTGACTTCCATCTTTCTTTCCTTCTCTCTTTTTATATTGCTCTCTCTCCTACTTTACCTCCTCCTAATCCTCGCATCACTCCCCTTCGCCCTAACTTACCTTTCCCCTCTCTTGCTATGCTATACTGTGTATGGTTAGGGGTTGGTTTACCCTCTCACCTCCTCCTTTCCCACCTCCTCACCATCACATCACTCCTCCTTACCCTCACTTCTCTTTGCCTTCCCCTTGCCGTACTATGCTATCCATGAAAATGGAATGAAAACAACTGTATTGATTGTGCTATGCTTGGAGCTCCATGGCATATACCCGCTTTCTGTGGCGCACAACCGCTTTCTGTGGCACAGACCCGCTTTCTGTGGCACAGACCCGCTTTCTGTGGCACATAACCGCTTTCTGTGGTCGGTCACACCAACCGCCGGAACCGAAAGCATAAACAGCTCCGCTGCTAATGAATGCGGCCCAATCATACCTAATTACGTAAAGCAGCGCGTCATCATTGAACTGTGGCAATGACATTAACTTGCGTGAAAACAGCGTAAAGCGTGCTAGAACTGTGCGAAACAAGGTAAGAAATGGTTCAATAAATATTCGAGATAAAGCACTTGCGAGTGAAATAATCGTTTTTGTAAGCAGCCATTGCATATAGATAACGCCACGTGACAACAATGCTGAGCGAAATGTAATATTTACGTTGAACTGAAGTATTGAGTATTTCACAAGAAAGCGCTTTGTTTCCAAAGCAGCTGCATAGAGTCTCGTTCACTCGCTTGGCATAACGCTCGCACTTTTTTGACAAAATGCTTTAACATTCCTAAGGTTAGCGTATATTAATGAGAACTAACAGACAGTAATGCCAAGGAAAGTATAGGAGATGCTATTTGTAATAATTGGAATATAAATGTGAAGAAAGTAAAGCGGATGAAAAGATAACTTGCCGCCGGCAGGGACCGAACCTGCGACCTTCGAATAACGCGTCCGATGCTCTACCACTGAGCTACGGCGGCGGTCATCCCCCCGTCCACTTTATAGGGTATATATGTGCATTTAAACCTAGGAGTGTTAGTCAGCACCGATCGCAGCCATGGCGGCGAGTGTGGAACACTCTTCTGCCTTTTTGGCGTCACGTAGCACGTGATCTTTACGAGCCGGCAGCTGACCAATAATCCCTCGTGTCACGCCGCTAACCCGTACAACATTGGGTTTAGACACTCTATAGAGAGTGTAAACCCATTTTTAGGCAGTCTATAGACTGTCTAAATCTATTTTTAGGGGAAGTCTCGAGAACATGTAGTTGCATATAAAGACGACGTACTAAAGAAAAGCTTTGTGGAGTTTTATAAATAAAATTACCAAAATTAAAGTAATCCTGCTAATTCAAGAGCGCCTCAATACGCGAACGCACAGTAAAAGCTAATAAAATGCGCCTGTTTTTACCGGGGCGCAGCACATGAAAAAGGGAGAGTCCCCTTCTGACGTCACTCAAGTAACGTTTGCAGCGCAGCTATGAGCGGCACACGAGGACAACGTCCCCCATTTTGAAAGAATGACACAGCCTCCAACCTTAATGGACTTCTTTGTAAATAATTCCTCCGATAACCGCACATTTCGTTTCTGGTGTCCATAATATTCTAAAGTATTCAATGGTATCAGATTCGGAGTCAGCTGCATCCTTCCAAACTTAAACGAAAGAGTCCATGCTGTAGCTTCCAGTGCTCATCGCGGGATTGATGGAAGATATGACCAAGAAATAATTCACAATACAAGCACCTTGCTCATATTTAATAAACGTTATCATTTCTGAGCGGTAGCTCTACGCCTCCCGCTAGAAACCCAGAAAACGATCTTGCCTGTGCTTTTGATCTTCAAGCTCAGCCAACGTGAATTTCCTCGTCTTCCTACACACACCTGCGTCGTCATAGCAACGGACATGCGCAGTTTCGGTTTGTTCTCTTCCACACACCACACTCCATTGGTTAGCAACAAAGAGCCGGCGAGTGCGCGCGCCTAAGGGCCTTAACTTCTGTCACGTCACTCCAGCGCCGGCAATTGGAAGAGGAACAGCGTGCAGCTGCTTGTACACCGCCGCGGCATGCTCTGCGTGGTAGTTGCTGCGACCGCGCGACAAGCTTGGTTTAACCGCGTTAAACCACGGCAATATTGTTTCAGGAAGGTACGTCAAGTGATCTTTATGTAGACACCAAAGAAGTTGCAACGTCCTATTAGAATTTTTCTAAACAATATGCTCATTAGCAGCACGCCGCTTTGTATTACAATGTACGCTGGCATTTTTCTGTGCTTGGTTTGCGCATTACGAGGGAAATCTTGACTACGGTTCTTAGACCGGGAGACCTCCTGCTCCATACTATGCGCCTCCTATAGTCCTTACATGTCTGCTGTAAAACGCAAAGAACGGAAAGTTTCAGTACTAAGAAAAAGAAGGAAAAGAAGGAGACTGAAAACGAAATTCGTGCGAACGTATACACGTTCTTGAACGCACAACAAATTCAAGAGATAGAAGTTGACAACAGGTAATGTTCTGGACGGAAATCACCGTCCAAGCAGCCTGACACCCTCTTAAAGAGCCACGCGCTGCACAAATTAGGTAGATGCACTGGATTAGCCGCTAGTCGCATTAATAGCATCGCCACCGGCTGGCCACGTGCGATTGACGAGAGACGGCAGGACGGCGCAGCTATTCTTCCGGTAGTCACGGACTTCCTGCAACATGTAAGGAACACTGCCCGTTACGCCTGATTCGGCCCAGCAGCTTGGCCTAGATTATCGTACCCTCGCACCTACGTTAGAGCAAACATACGTAATCTTGACCTCAGCTGTCACCACTCCGTGCGGTCAGCACAGGGACTGCAGGTTTAGTTACGTCACGGCTGATGGCGAGCGAACTCTGGCGGCAAGCATGCCATAAGTACAGGCGCGTGCAAAAGTATACGGACCACAGGATCGCGTGGCAGTATGCATCGACGCGCAATCTACCGACGCTGCGCCTGCTGTCGAGAGCACCACTGAAGCAGCGGTGCGCATGCGCGTCCCTGCATATCAGATGGCCTCTCATGTCGCTCTGTCTGACGTGGTTGTGGCTTTCGTAGACAAAACGTCAACTCGGTGTCGCTTTCGTTGCACCATCTTATCTGCGCCGTTGTTTTACTAAGCGGCTGCGGCGGGGCCAGCGCCGTGCGCTTGTCGCTTTTTGCACCGATCAATCAGCCTAAGTAAGCATCGTAGAACCTAGTGAAACCAAGCATACGTGATTAAGTTTCTCAACCCAGCTCGTATTTGTCGCTTTAAGCCATGTCAAGCTTAGATGTGCCTAGTTAAGCCAAAGTAAGTGTAGCTGAAACTGATTAAACCTAGTTGAGCATGGTATCTCGTAATGAAGCCAAGCATAAGTAAGTTCATTTAAGCAAATCCTAATTAAGCTTAGCCCAGCTTGCCGTTTTCATGTTAGGCCAAGTTGATCTTACATATGCGCAGTTGAATCGAGGAAAGTACAGCCAAATCTAATTAACCATAGTTTATCATGGTTTCACCCGATATAGCCAAGCATATATTAAGCTTAAACAAGGCAAGCCTACTTGTGACCAATTAAGCCAAGTCGAATTCCCCATCAGCCCGATGAAGCCAAGCTCAGGAGGATTACCTTTGACCAAGCTGAGACTAATTAGCATCATTAAAGCCTAATTAGCGTTAATTATGACACTTATTAGGCTTATATAAAACCAAACACACCCTAAATACTCGAGTTTCACGTGGCCTATTTCCTCAACGTAATTAAACTAATTAGCCTAATTAAGCGGTGTCACATGTAGAGATGAATCTGATTAGGCATAGTTAAGCATGGCACTTCCAAATTAAATCAGAGCGTAATTAGCTTTAATTAAGCAAATCAAATTAATCGTGTTATTTTCAAGCAATTGAAGCTTATTCCCTGTGAGCCCCTTGCAGCCAAGCTCAGGAGCATCACCGCTGACCAAGATGAAGCTAATAACACTCAGTTAATCCTAAATAGTGTTAATTAGGAAACGGTTCAATTACGTTTGCCTGTGTTGTGTGAGATCGAACCAAGCTCAACCGCGACACTCGTGTCATGTGACATAATTACATTAAACAGGCATAACTGAATTAGGCGAAATAAAGGTGAGTATAGAAGAATGTGATTAAGCATAGTTGAGCATGTTACTGCGTAATCAGCGAGAGCACACTTAGGAGTTATAAGGCCATCTTTGAATGCCTGGCTGTCGTATTTATACGAGCTCGACACTAGGGACTTCCTTCGCAATTCAAAACCCTCCGCAGTGATACACTGGCCATGAAAACAAAGGAAGCTTGCGAAGAAAGCCACATATACTTTGCAGCAACATTGGTCTCTTGAGATCGCTGAAACAATCAGGTTAGTGTGATTTTTTTATCTTTAGATCATTTGCACAGTCGCCGTTCAGGATATATATAAAGTTTATTGAGTAACTGTTTTTAATCGGTTTAGGATAAAAATGAAACCGCGTTGAACCAACCTTTTTTATTTTCCCCCTTGGAAAAATGAAATAATGTTGCCCCTACTGAAGCGGCAACTGAATTTCCGAACACCCTATGGTATTAAGGCGTGCACAACAGTTCGCGTTTAAGATGTGCCGTCAGCGTCTGGACGACAACGACGAAATGGCGCGTCAGCAGCTCCGCGCTTCAGAACGGAGCGCGAAAGAATATCCCGGCAAAAGTGCGCTCGTCTCCGGTCGTTTATGGCCAAACGACGATGAAATGAAAGGCGTGGTATGTATGGCACCATTGCTGATGAAGCGCCACTACTGACGCCACTTTCACAGTCTACTGCTTCAAAGCTGTAATACAGACGATCTTAAGAGCTATTTACAGAGCGTGTCAACGTAAGCTATCGTCTGCGCTCATCGCTGCGAGTGATCACGAAGATAGAGCGTCGGGCTTAGCGTGCGAAAAATGACCACACAGTTCAATAATGGAATTGTTACGTCATATGCGGCTGAAGGCTTCAAAATATACCTCTAATTTGTGGCTGGGAAAAAGCGTCGTTCATGGGTGAAATTATCAGGCGGAACAATCTCATACCTAAAGCGCAATCTATATACGCGCTGGCGCCCAACGGACAGCTTTTTTGTCGATGGAAGCTGTCGCAAAAGGTGCACGCGCAAACTCAGGACTTAGTTGCCGTCTCCGGATGGCGCACTTTTTGCTATGTTTTCATTTACGTAACCTAACCAAATGCATACTTTCAGACAAAAAAGGTGTACCGTATACTGACGGATGGAAACAGGACACTTTAGGGCTAGGTATCCAAGATACCTTCATTTCCATCATCTTCAGTTCGGGTTATATCGGCGTAACTTCAGCTCGAACTGGTAGATCTGGCCAAAAAAATCATCCTGAAGGACCACATTCATTGCGACGTGACGTGGTTATCTCAAGCAGTAGTGAATACCAGTCATTATACTGGAAAATTTGGTGTCCTTGTTTGAATCTGGTGAGCACGGTACAGTTTTGCAGCCTGTTTGTGCTGTGTAAATTTACGTGATTAATTTATATGAAACACTTTCCCTGCCGAGAGTGCCCTATGCGGCAAAGAAGTTTCAATACCATGCTGAGTTAGGCGTAATTAGAGAAATTATGTCACATGACACGAGTGTCAGGGGTGAGCTTGGTTCGATCTCACACAACACAGGGAAACGTAATTGAACCGTTTCCTAATTAACACTACTTACGATTAACTGAGTGTTATTAGCTTCAGCTTGGTCAGCGGTGATGCTCCTGAGCTTGGCTGCAAGGGGCTCACAGGGAATAAGCTTCAATTGCTTGAAAATAACACGATTAATTTGATTTGCTTAATTAAAGCTAATTACGCTCTGATTTAATTTGGAAGTGCCATGCTTAACTATGCCTAATCAGATTCATCTCTACATGTGACACCGCTTAATTAGGCTAATTAGTTTAATTACGTTGAGGAAATAGGCCACGTGAAACTCAAGTATTTAGGGTGTGTTTGGTTTAATATAAGCCTAATTAGTGTCACAATTAACGCTAATTAGGCTTTGTTGATGCTAATTAGTCTCAGCTTGGTCAAAGGTAATCCTCCTGAGCTTGGCTTCATCGGGCTGATGGGGAATTCGACTTGGCTTAATTGGTCACAAGTAGGCTTGCCTTGTTTAAGCTTAATATATGCTTGGCTATATCGGGTGAAACCATGATAAACTATGGTTAATTAGATTTGGCTATACTTTCCTCGACTCAACTGCGCCTATGTAAGATCAACTTGGCCTAACATGAAAACGGCAAGCTGGGCTAAGCTTAATTAGGATTTGCTTAAATGAACTTACTTATGCTTGGCTTCATTACGAGATACCATGCTCAACTAGGTTTAATCAGTTTCAGCTACACTTACTTTGGCTTAACTAGGCACATCTAAGCTTGACATGGCTTAAAGCGACAAATACGAGCTGGGTTGAGAAACTTAATCACGTATGCTTGGTTTCACTAGGGTCTACGATGCTTACTTAGGCTGATTGATCGGTGCAAAAAGCGACAAGCGCACGGCGCCGGCCCCGCCGCAGCCGCTTAGTAAAACAACGGCGCAGATAAGATGGTGCAACGAAAGCGACACCGAGTTGACGTTTTGTCTACGAAAGCCACAACCACGTCAGACAGAGCGACATGAGAGGCCATCTGATATGCAGGGACGCGCATGCGCACCGCTGCTTCAGTGGTGCTCTCGACAGCAGGCGCAGCGTCGGTAGATTGCGCGTCGATGCATACTGCCACGCGATCCTGTGGTCCGTATACTTTTGCACGCGCCTGTACCTGCCGCATGCTATCTGTGTCGTCCCTTGCACCTGACCCGCAGGCTGACCCGCAATCACAGCTGGCTACCCCCTGCAGGCGATCAAAATTCATGTCTACAGAGCAGAAAATTCATCGATTGTACGGGCAGCCATTTTCGGCAGGGGGCTGCGGTTTAGGTGGAGAGAAGGACCCCGACGTCGTCCAGTCTGTCATGACCACGGTATAACCAAACACGCAGGCCCTGTGATGACCGCGCGGAATGGTGATAACTAGGATCAAGATTACGTGCAAACATGACTGGCTGCTCAACATACACACGGGCAAAGAAAGAAATGGACACCACGGGCGCAACTTGTGACTGATTTGTTAGAACCAAGAAATGTACTTTTATCTTCATTAACAAAGACAAACTCTGGTGGTGGACTCGACTAACTACCAAAGAAAGATGAAATACCGAAAAAAGCAAGATGAAAAGCCGATTAAAGAAACCTGCGTCATGTAAACACTAAAACATTGCAGCTGACGTCACACATAGGTAACGGAAGTTTTACACGTACCCCTCAAGAAAGCCAATTCCTTGTCTGGCATCTTACTGTGCAGAGTGTGTGTTGCGCAGGCAGTCAGGAATCAGTATCAGCTCTACCAGTTATCAGCAGCAGAGCCGCATATCGCTTTGGAAAGTTCGGCAGTGGGGTGGGGCCCACAACCATCCAAATTTAGAGGCGGCGCTGTCCGCCATTTTGTGCCTGAGCGTCCTAGCGCTCCTTCTCTGGCTAGCTTATCTCTGGAACGCCCACCGTGCTCTGGTATGTCTCTGGAACCGTTCGCGAGCGTCCTAACGCTCCGTCTCTGGCTAGCCTAATTTTGGAACGTCCACCGTGCTCTGGAACTCTTTGAATCGCCTACCGCGCTGCAACCACCCATTGCGATGTCCGTGCCAGATGTCCGTGCAGATCCACGATGTGTTGCATTGCCGACGCGTGCACGAATAGCAGCAAAGATGCAGCAGTTCGGTTACAGATGGAGCACAACTGCTGACAGCGACTTCACATGCGCAGCACCGCGAGAAACTTCGGCACTAAATGGCGTCGGCAGGCGGAAGCGCGGTGTTTCCAGACTAGTGCAGCAGTGTACACAATGGCGGAGAGATCAAAAGACCGCCGAAGTTTCCCAAAGAGGATATATGGCTCTGATGAGCACTGTTACTACAAATAATGTACACCCGTGAGCAAAAGTATGCGGACCACGGAAGTGCTTGCCGAAATTGCCGTCTCTGCCGTCTGGCGGGGAGCCGTCTGCTCTTGAGAGTATTTCGTTGTCGAAGGCACTGATCTGACAAATGCGGCCTGAACAATACTCTCAGCAGCAGGCAGCTCGGCACTGGACGGCCCCGACGGCAATTTAGGCACGCACTTCCGTGGTCCGTATACTTTTGCTCACGGGTGTAAATACACTTGCTTAAACGCGGGTGCGAGATTAAAATGATCTGCTCTATAGCGTCAAGTAGCCCGTAAAGTGCACCGCCTAGATCATAGGGTATTATAATGCGTTAGCATCACAGGTCACCGGACGGGCAATAATGTGTGTATAATTTCCATATTGCTGTACATGTTGCGTCTCCAAGAACATTGCGGGTGCATGCGCCCGTTTATAGCGTTTGAGGAACGCAGGCAAGTGACGACTGGAAAATAGCATGCGTTAGCATGCGTCCTACGCTTACTTCGATATGCGTGAGGCCGATTCGCACTTGCACGTCTTTTCCGTCTTCCGTGTACCTCGGCCATGGCTGTCCGTTCACGAACGGCAAGTTCCTGGAAGAAAGGATAGAATGAGACAAGAGATGAATGACTTATACGTGCCCACGATTCTACCACTTCGCTGGCGAAGAAGGTCAGTCCTAATTCAAGAATGACGAAGAAGGTCAGTACTAATTACCATAGGTGTGCGCACAGGTTGAGTAGGGAGGCAGGCGCGCTCCCCCCCTCCCCCAACCCTAATCATCTAAAGTGGGCGCCAAGTTTGCCCTACACCTTTACTGTATTACAACTGTCCAGTCATTGTTTTATGTGCAGGATTATGACCAGGCAGGTGATTATCGCTAGAAGCTCAGACCATGCAAACTGCTAGAAAATTAATGTAAGCATTTTGTATCAATAAAAAAGGTGACATGTGTGTTAGCGACACTTCTATAGTTTTGTACAAATCAGAGAAAAAGTTCATTGAACATGTTTTATCTCGCCCCCATTGATGGCACTACTTTTTTCTGTGCACGCGCTGAGGACGACATATATGTATGTGAATTTCCGCGAATAAAAATCAGTTGTTAGTGGCGCTCCGTTTCGTGTCCTATCTTGTGTATGTCCTCCTTTGCGCCTTAAAAATCAATTATGAACGTTCACCAACTTGCCCAACAAAAAGTTCTCCTAAAAAGGTTATTAAAGGGACACTAAAGTCAAATAACAATTTATGTCAGAGTGAAAGCTCAATGTATGACAACTTCTAAAACGGCAATATTATCAACAGCAGTGCCCTACTTACCGAGAAATTAAGCTAAATGTATCACATGATGAGTGCCACGAGTGGGACATTTTCAAAGTGATCCCGATGACGTATGAGAGTCTGCCTACAATAAATCACTAGTAATAAAGCTAGCAGCAATAAAAAAAGAACCTTTCGTGCATCAAAATACGTAATAAAATGCTGTTTGTTCGTTTCCGTTTGATTCGTGAAAAAAAGAACCTCTGTGCCGTTGCCATGGGGAACGGCGCGCGTGGTTCAAAGGTTTCGTTTTCGCCGAGCTGCGCTTCGCCCGGCGCCCTGCTTCGCTCACGCGGTCGCGTCTCAGTGGTAGTTTCGGGATCGCGTACTGCCGCGTGTGTTTTGCGCGCTCGTGAAAGTCACTCTGACAGAAAGTTCGACAAAATGCCGCATGCATGTGATATTGCCGGATGCCCGAGTGGTGCACAACGCCAGTGCTGCAGCAAGGAAACCGATGTGTCTTTTCACTGGGTGCTGCGGAATGAACCCTCTCGCTGAATTGGAGCCCAGCGTCGCGAGCCAATGTCTCGTTGTCAAGTTCTCCGTCCACATCCATTGGGGCGATTGCGGCAAGCTTCGATGGCTTCGATGGCCGTTGTTACTGCTGTGGGTCCCGCTACTTTCGCTCTGCTGCTACTAGTGTCGGCCGCCGCGCAGTAAAGGCGGGCAACGTTGGGCACGGCAGCAGTGACGTATGAAAGTCGGATTTCAGGCGGGTTATTTGAAGTGCGCTAACGCGATGCGGACCACTAAAATGTGATTTTATTTCAAAATAAGCACTTCCTTGGCATAAAAGTAGCACTACGAGGTTTCTGGACCGCTATTTCAGCAATCAACGTCGACTTAATATTTGCCTTTAGTGTCCCTTTAAGGATAGTGGCGGCTGAAGATCCCTGATGCTGCATTCCAGTAACCGTTCACTTCTCCCCTGTTTCCTCGGAATTCCAGGGGCCAAAGGCAGGACGTTAGCCCCGCCACGGTGGTCTAGTGTTTATGGTGCTCGACTGCTGACCCGAAGGTCGCGGGATCGAATCCCGGCCGCCGTGGCCGCATTTTCGATGGAGGCGACAATGCTTGAGGCTCATGTGCTTCAATTTAGGTGCACGCTAAAGAACCACATGTCGTCGAAATTTCCAGAGCCTTGCGCTACGGTGTCCCTCATAATCATATCATGGTTTTGGGATGTTAAAGCCCAGATATTATTATTAAATGCAGGACGTTGCGACGAGCATGCTCATCTTAAAAAGACAGGGTGTGCAAGCACGGACACAACAGACAAGTCAAGACAGCACAAGCGCCGACTAACAAAAGAAATAGGCGCACAGTGGCGGAAAGGAATATAGCAGGGGCGTAACCAGAAATTTTTTTCGGGGGGGGGGGGGGCTCAAACATACTTTATGTATGTTCGTGCGTGTGTTTGTATGTGTCCGTTTATATATACGCAAGCAAAACTGAATAATTTCGGGGGGGGGGGTGCTTGAATCCCCCCCAACCATACCCCCCTTGGCTACGCCCCTGGAATGTAGACAGAAAGACTTATCTGCGCATGCCCAGGCAAGAGGCGACGCCTGGCCTCTTCTTGCCTGGGCATGCGCAGATATGTTTTTAGTCTAATACCCTCTTTTTTCGCCGCTGTGCACGTTTTTCAGTACGTAGTCGGCGTTTGTGGTGATTAGATTCTCTAGCGTACGTGTTTGCACGCCCTTTAATTTTAACATGAATACCTGCGAACTAGCTCAGCTCTTTTATTCTAAGGAGCATGCCATCGCTCTATTTTCACTTTTGAACCCATTGCGAAGCTTGATGCCTTTCGGACTCGAACAACGGGGGAGGGGTGCTCCGGCGCAAGTGGGAGCCCCTAAAGGAGAGCTGTGCACACGCCTATGGTCATTAAGGTGAGCCTCACCCCGTCTTGGCGAACGTGGCCCACATGTCGATCATTCTGCGGCTGAGCTCCTGCTCCTGCTCGTTCGCCGCTCGCGAGCCGTCCAAGGGGCGCCCGAAGACGAAGTCCAGGTCCATAAACCGCGCCGATCCTGTGGTGTCGTTGAAGAGGGCGAAACTGGGTCGGTGGTCGAATACGTAACCGAACACCAGGTTCCGCTCTCTCATCGAGAGTTCGCGTCCCAGCCTCAACAGCGGGCACGTGTAGAACATGTCGCCGAGCAGTTCGGACGCCCAGGAGATGCCGCTCGTAGTAACTGCGTATTTCAAGTTCACGGGCGGCACTCTTACAATGAGGGCGGAGAGACATGAGACGAGGAATGCTCAACATCAGGAGTATACGTTGCCTGTGCAATGCGCTTCGGCGAAGCCGCATTTATGATTTCGTTCTGTGAAAAATAAGGGTTCATTCACGGAGCTCCCACTTCCGCCATAGCAAAGATTAAATTGCCAAGGATTCTGCACCAAGCGATCGAAGTAAATGCGTGCTGACAGGCGTAAGGAATAGACACCTAAGAAGGCGGTATGGCTTTGATGGGGGAAAAAAAGGTGCAGCAGATCGTCCACCTTAAATGTATTAGGTGTAGGTAGAAAAAAAGAGGCCGGCCGGTTAGCAGTGCTATCGAACGTGTTTTCTAGCGCAATTTTTCTAGCGATGTTCACATGACTAACGATGAAATTGAAATAGTTTTCAGTGAACAGTGACCCAGACGTTGGCATTGCGACAAGCGACGTCCTTCCATCGCGGTATTTAAAGGTAGTAATATCGGTGCAACTATGTCGTATTTAAAGTTGCGGCAATTGCTATCTATCTATCTATCTATCTATCTATCTATCTATCTATCTATCTATCTATCTATCTATCTATCTATCTATCTATCTATCTATCTATCTATCTATCTATCTATCTATCTATCTATCTATCTTATCTATCTATCTATCTATCTATCTATCTATCTATCTATCTATCTATCTATCTATCTATCTATCTATCTATCTATCTATCTATCTATCTATCTATCTATCTATCTATCTATCTATCTATCTATCTATCTATCTATCTATCTATCTATCTATCTATCTATCTATCTATCTATCTATCTATCTATCTATCTATCTATCTATCTATCTATCTATCTATCTATCTATCTATCTATCTATCTATCTATCTATCTATCTATCTATCTATCTATCTATCTATCTATCTATCTATCTATCTATCTACGTCTGGGCCCACTCGTGGTCGTCTCCTTAGCTTAGCATATACATGGTATATACCAAAATTGGCATAGGAAGAGTGGAATGTATGGCGAACACGATTCACAGGTCATGATATCAATAACGTGACTTGCCTGTCATGTGCGTTACCATACCCTTTCCACCAGTCGCGGCTCACGTGTGGCCCATACCCGCATACCACGGCCGGTGGTATACGGGAATGCGCCACAGGTGATTGATTCACGGTCATATCACCCCAACAGCTGCGAGAATATACTTTGGAAGTCTTAATGCGACAGCGTTAAGGCGCCAGTGTTGTGGAAAATACGGTTCCGGCCTCGACGACATTGTCGATGAACGAAACATTCCGATGTAAGCTAAAAAAACGCCAGGCCTGCGCTGAAACCGCAGCACAGTCACAGCGAAAGCTGGAAGAGCGGTGTTTCTAGAGCCCGCTGTAAGCTCTCTTGGGGCTACAATACAAGTACACTAGAAAGGTACCCACTACGCCATAAATCACAATTTTTGTGAAGTTGGGAAGCACCTTCTAAGCCATTATTTGTCATTCTGCGGAGAAGCGAGGTTCCAGCTACACATATGTAAGGCATTATGTGCACTTTGTTGACGCGACGACTAATGACGATGAAGAATTATGGCTCAGCTCTTTGTAATGGGTTGGAAGCTTTAAACGGCCCACCAGTTATGTAATTTGCATTTGGTGACGCCCAGTCGCTATTCCGCTCTCCCGTCATGCTGTATAACATACGTTGACGTGGGAGAGAGACGGGGGGGGGGGGGGGGTGAGGAACTTTACTGAGACCCCGAGGAAATAGATCATGCGCTTATGGGCTTCCTTGGCAACCAATACAAGTGCACTTGCGAGGATCCCACTACGCTATAAATCATTGTAGTTTTGCTGAGACCCCGAGGAAGTGGATCATTTGCTTATGGGCTTCCTTGGCAACCAATACAAGCGCACTTGCGAGGAAATCACTACGCTATAAATCATTCTAATTTTTGAGAAGCAGGGCAGCAGGCACTTTGCCATTTTTCGTCATTCTGCGGAGAGCCGTGGTACCTACTCAACGCATGTAAGGCATTATGCGCACTTTGTTGATGCTGTGCCTGATGACGATGAAGAATTATGGCGGAGCCCTTTGTAATGGTTTGGAAGCATTGAACAACCTTCTCGTTGACCAATTCGCATTGTGTGACGCCTGATTACAGAATTCGCGTTGTGCTACGCTTGGTGTTTATTTTTATTTTACTCTTCTACCACGCTGTATTGCATATGCTAATGTGGTTCCTTCCCGACATGAAGCCTGTATAGGACCTTTTTGCAAAGGAGTTTCAAGCACCGGCATGGCTGAGAGGTTGAATACTGGGCTCCCACGCAGAGGACCCAGGTTCGAACCTCGTTCCATCCTGGAATTTATTTCTTATTTCGTTTTTTTTCTTATTTCGAGCGATACTGGTTACGGACACCGGCGGCGGCGGCGGCGGCGGACAACTACGGCGCCAAAAACGGCCGGTGAAATGATCTCATAACAGCTTTCGCTGTAAAATAAATATCACGGCTCGAGCCGGAATCGAATCCAGGCGTTCTACATGGCAGTCAAGTACTCTACCACAGAGCCAAGGCAGTGATCCAAACCGCTTCGGAAAAGACCCCATACAGGCGTCATGTCGGCGCAACGCCAATCGGGGTTGCCATATCGGCTATCCGCTTTCACGAAAGTGAATAAACATCGACTCCGAAAGCTACGGTCATGCGTTGCGCGAACACCCCTACGGTAACTACTTATGATATGCACATCATCGCACCGTAGGGTGCAATTTTTTGCGATGAAACGGGCGTCGGTTTAACGTGAGTGCTGACGTTACGCCAGAACACGAGCTACCCTTTACACGCCAGCGTAGTCGACGTGCATGGGAAGCATAGGATATGCGCACAACTACTAAATTTACCCAAAGACGTCGATCTAACTCGTAACGCTTGATTCGAAGCCAAAATCCAGCATAGGTGCTACTCACTGACTGCTTCGCATAAAATCAGTTACGGTACCACAGTGCATGGGATCTGCCGGAATTTTTTCAAGCATGGTTCTTTTGTGCTCGAACTTTACAGAAAGACAAGGCCGCTTGACCTTTTCTCTTACTCCGAAGGAAAATTAACAATAAGTTCTATATATACATGTACCGTTTTCATCAGGGGCGTTTGCCTTTCGGAAAGCATCGATGATCTCTCCGCCGTTGTTGATGTGGTAGATTCTTTTCAGAAAAACGGGCACGACGTTGTCCATGCCTGCGTTCGGCGGGGAAGTCTGGAAGGAAGCAGAAAAAAAATATTCGTGAACGAACTCGTTCTGAATGCATTGCCGGCGGATGTGTTGTATTTATTTTCTGATATGAATATTTTTAACAGCGGGGATATTTTTGAGGCTGAGGTAATGCCCCAGGGATCCGTCGGCCGCACTTTCAAAACCACCTACGAGAGCGAAGCCTGACAAGAGGGAGAGCACGGGTAAAGCTCAGAGGGTGCAGTGGGTGCTGTTTAATAAGTTTTCATGATGTGAAGTCATCGAAGCTGGGCATAATTTTTTTTTCATCATGACTGCTTCGATATTTGCCCCGCCACGGTGGTCTAGTGGTTATGGCGCTCGACTGCTGACCCGAAGGTCGCGGGATCGAATCCCGGCCGCGGCGGCTGCATTTTCGATGGGGGCGAAAATGTTTGAGGCCCGTGTACTTAGATTTAGGTGCACGTTAAAGAACCCCAGGTGGTCTAAATTTCCGGAGCCCCCCACTACGGCGTCTCTCATAATCATATTGTGGTTTTGGGACGTTAAACCCCAGATATTATTATGCTTCGATATTTATTTTTACGCACATTTAAATGGGTGCTTGTTTGCGGTTAAAAAAAGATGTAGTTTCCCAAAACGCCGATGATTTTTCACTGAGCGGCTCCCTAGTAGTTTTTCCTGATATCACAGCGGAATAAACGGAGTGCCTTATATCAATGAAATTTGGCGCTTCTCAGAAGCATAAGCTCGCCCAACAACATTGACGCGGTAGTGCATGCGAAAGAAATAGGTCGGGCCAGCCAACCGGAACGAGGGCTATTCCGCTGCTCGCGTTCATTCGCATGCAATAGGATCTCTTCTAAGCTGAAACGTCGGGCAGTGTTTAGTAGCGCACAAGCAGTTCTTGTAACGTGTAACCCGATCTTGCTCTTGTTAGTCACTGGATGACACGAGCACTTACGTGAATGACTGACGTAAGCCAGTGCAAACAAATATGTCTGCCGGCTTTTATCTATCTATCTATCTATCTATCTATCTATCTATCTATCTATCTATCTATCTATCTATCTATCTATCTATCTATCTATCTATCTATCTATCTATCTATCTATCTATCTATCTATCTATCTATCTATCTATCTATCTATCTATCTATCTATCTATCTATCTATCTATCTATCTATCTATCTATCTATCTATCTATCTATCTATCTATCTATCTCTGACCTCATGGCGACGCTAGACGCGTATGAATGGGCACCTGACCCTTCTGAGGTAGTCAAGAAGGTGGGTGCCCTCGTTGCTGACAGTGCCCAGCAGGAATCGCCGCCCGGTGACCCTGGCCGCGTCTTGGACACTCGGGTGTGCACTGGCCGAAGGTCCGAAGTAGTGCACCACCTCGCTGGTGACGCGAACGATGTCACGCGACGGGACTATCCTCAAGCACTCGAGCATCTCGACCGTGCCGCCGCGGGAGCAGTTCAGCAGGGACGGCAGCTCGTGAGACTTGTCATCGAAGTACCTACACAAAAGCCACAAGGTTCCTTATGCAGCTGCCTAATACGATTAGAACGCGAAAGCCATCTTCTTTTACATGCGAAGCATCTCTTGCTCGGGGGTATGTCTCGCGGCACGGTAGTCCGCACTCACACTACGCATGCGCAACTCTCCTCCTTTCCTCTCTCCAATAGCTGCGCGTTAATCTCTCCACTTCTCTCCCAGCACCTGCTTGCGCTTCTCCTGCGTTCTTGCTTCTGTTCTCGCGGTGCATGCGCTACTCTCATCCTCTAGTCTCCTCTCCATCAAGTGGTAGAGCGCTGCGCGCGTTCTTGCTTCGGTTGACTCCTCTGAAATGCAGGCTCGACATACCGAAATTCTCTCCTGCACAGCGCCGCGATAAGCGCCAGCGCATGCCCGTCTCCTCCCCCTCTCTCTCCTCTACTACGCTGCCTCCCTCTCGCGCGCCTATAGACCGCGTTCCCCGCTCGCCCTGTGAGAATTAAAGGCCAGGCTAGAGGGAACACATGACGCGCGTAGTGTTTCTCTTCGCGTTCCACGACGCGAGGTCGGTAGCATGCCCAACGAACGCCAACGGAACGCGATCGTGCAAGTGCTCCGGCTTCGCATCGCCTCATGGTCCCCTTTAGCGGGAGATAGTGTAATTTTTTCTTCGCACTCGATTCTGTTGAGCGCCCCTCCCTCCGAATGCTTTCTGCACTCAGCGTGGTGTTGCAATGCCTCCGTGATCAGTATGACCCAGCGTGGATGTTGTTTGATGACGCCCTCATGTAACATAACGTTATGTGGCGTCATAGTCATGTCATTTCGACGTCGTGACGACGTCACAGTTCATGCCGACCTGTGACTTCATGTTGGTGTCGTAGGGTCACGTCATCAAACGGTGATTGGTTTTTTGCACATCTCGAGTTGACGCCGACGGTCATACTTCGTGTTTGATGAAGCATGTAAGGCTCTCACCTTAATAAAATGGAAACCACGATAAACCGTCCCCTGCTGTGTTAACTTGGGCTCCATGGTATAAAGTTCAGCACCTCACTTTGCAGACATCAATAAACTGGCTTGACCCTCAGACCAGATCTCGAATGGGAAATAGCAGGACCTGGGCCACGCCACTCACAGGTAGAAAAATTTTACTGCGCTTTAGTGCAGTTCTTGAAATGCGTGAGCTGGGCTCTAGTGACTATTTGTAGTCTTTTTGCATATCCTCTTGCATGCGCGCATTGTTAGGCCCCCTCTTTAACTCTTTGTATCCGATTTCCTATACCCCGTGACTGCTGTGGTTGACGCTCATATACAATACTTCATAAGTAGAGGCAAAAATGTCATGAAGAGCAGGTGAGCAGTGTCGTAAATGAAGGCAAGATGAAGCTGGCGGGTAGCATCGGCAGATGATGTGGTCGTATCAGCTCATGGATGACAGTAGTCAATCTCCATGCAGATGTTTACGCATCGAATGACACATCATAGCAATGTCAGAAAGAAACTTACACCACATGTTCATGGATCTTTCATCTGTTAAATCTTCCATTTTCCGCTGAGTTTCTACCTCGTTTAGATCTACTTTTCTCTTTATTTTAACTTCACTGTGGCGCAGCACCACAGGCTCATGCTCCTCCGGTAAATCTTCCAGAATATTTAACTCATCTAGTCTCTTCTGTGCTCCAATTGAAAATGCACGTACACTGGCCAGGTACTCAAAGAGAGACCTCGTCTTGCGTTACCTGCGAAATGGCGACTCGCCCATGAGAATCACTTTGGCGAAGCGCTCCCGGTTCCAGAAGCGCGGCCCGTGCGTTCCGTCCTTGAGCAGATGCGCGCCCAGGGACCACGCTCCGGACGCGCTGCCCATGAGGACAACGTCGCTGGCATTGCCCCCGAAGCTGGAGATGTGGTCGAGCACCCACTGCACGGCCATCCATTGGTCCCCCAAGGCCACGTCGGTAGCGGCGCATGGCGCGTCACCCAAGAGGCAAGCTGTTATCGCAAACAGAACATGAGTCGTTGGAACGGACGCAGCATCTAGAAGGCGCGGATAGCTCCGAATTCGCGGTTGCCACGGTACGCTGAACAATTATGTCGTAGTTCCTGGTGAGCTTATCCAGAGGTGGCACGTCGGGAATTACGCTGTAGCGACGACACCAACTAGGTGCAAGCGTGAGGACTAATTTGGTGGAGTTGGCCCTCACGGCACTAGACAACAAAATGAAGCCAACCAATAATGAGGCCAAGCAAAGCATAAAGACATTAAATGTTGTCGTTAATTTCGGTGTAATAATTATTACGAAGGCGCTTCCCCGTCTTCCGTTGGTAGAGCATCGGACGAGTAATTAGAAGGTTGTGGGTTTGGATCTTACCAATGGAAAGGGTGATTTTTCGTCCACTTTAATTTCTTTTGATTCACGTAATAATTGCTACACCACAGTTAAAACAATCAATTCCTTCTAAGCTTTCCTTGTCCTAACTGTCTACTGGAGTCATTTTGTTGTCTAGCGGCTTAGGGTTAAGTGACATTTGGTACTCTAACCAAGGAAGGAGCCCTTCGAGAAAAATCCTCTTCTGTCGTTTGCTTCAGCCAATAGGTCACATCGCAGGTGAATATTCCTGATAGGCACGTAGCCAGTGGGGGGCGGCCTAGACCCCCCCCCCCCGCACTTGGCTTAACGCCCCACTCTATCAAAATTTCGGGGGGGGGGGGCTCGGTTCCCTTCACCGAAATTTTTATACATTAGGGTGTTTTACCGAAAATAAAAGATTAAAATATGCGTTTTTCTCATGCGGTCTTAGCCCTCAGCAAGCGCCCCCCCACCCCAACCCCGAAAATACTCCTGGCTACGTGCCTTATTCTTGAACAGGGGGATTAGCTGGAGCGAACGTTTCAACAAGTGGTCTTGTCTTCTTCAAGGCAGCACGTACCTACGCACTTGCCCTCTCCTACTCCAGCTTTTTGGTTCTGGGAGGGTGCAAGAGTCTTTCGCATAGTGCGCTAAAGTAGGCAGTTGATGCCTTGAGGACGACAATACCACTTGTCGAAACGCTGGCTTCAGCGACACTGCAGGTTGAAGAATATTCGTCCCTTCAAGCATCCATGATCTCCTGAATTTTTGCCTAGGTCGCACGGGGTAATTTAGGCAACACCTGGCACTCGAAAATCACCCTCCAGTGAAAGTGAGTATGCTGCCAAAAAGTGATAATCAATGCCAGAATTTGCAATCTCACACTTTGCCTACTAGAATTAGCAAGCGCCATTTCCTCTCGGCCTTCTGTGACGCTAGTGCCCACCATGTGATATACTTTCGAGTCGGAGCACCATTGTTTGCAAAATTTAGTCGACGATGCACGCTACCTACAGGAGACGTGTACAGGCAGTCTTGGAAAAATGTCTTTCCTTCTAAAGAGATTTATAAATCGTTTAGGTATACTCTTCATGTCAACTAAAGGAACCTGCACTACGCCAAAGAGTGAAAAAATCATTGGGGGCTTAAGGATGGAAAATTCGCTCCACGGTGGAATCGGTCAGTCTTGAACCAATCAGCACGTCTGAGTGTGAGCGAGTTTGACTGCGTAAAGCTTTAGCGAGTCCAAGTTGCGAGTCCCGCTGAGAATTTTGGTATTATACCGGCCGGCTGAGCACCAAGGAAACCATTTATTTGATCAAATGGTTTCGTTTTCTTTTGGCCGAAGTATTCAGCGTGTATTTTTGTGCGGAAACACCTGATTAACACTGCACGGAACATAACGTGAAGATTTGGGCTAGTTGATATTCCATTGCACAAGATACCAACAGAGGGAAAAATAAGCGAAGGACGAAGCAAGGGTACAGCGCTTGTCTCTGTTCCCTTACATCCTACGTTAATTTTCTCGCGCTGTCAATATCGTATGCCTGGGCAGGAGGATGAAATTAACGCACTGAATTGTGACCCTGGGCTCTTCGTTGTGGAAAGGAAACCTGCAAGAGTATCAAACAGAGCCGACGAGGCAAGTTCGCCCTTACCAGGACCTGTCACGTGTCTGCTGTCAAGCTGCCTTTGTTGTATTACTTGTTGGCGAGCACAGAGGTGCGGAGCTTTCGTCAAAATGGCAGCCGGACCCATGCTGACGGGTCTGTGGTTGTCCGTTTCTTTATACCATTGCGACACATATCATCATCATCCTGACTGCGCGCACTGGAGGGCAAAGGTTTGCCCCGTGTTCCACCAATCAACCCGGTCCTGTGCTTTCAGCGGCCACGTTACGCCCATAAACTTCTTAATCTCGTCAGTTCACCTAACTTTCTGTCCCTGGTGCATTTGCCTTCTCTTCAATCCAGTCTGTTACTCCTAATGACCTGCGGTTATCTTGCCTACTCACTACACGCCCTGCCCATGTCCATTTCTTCTACGCGACGCATCTACGCTGCTTCAAAGGCACAAACAGAGACGTCTCCCATAGATTAACAGTTGTAGCGGTTTACCGATGTTGAGGAATCCGAATGCACCCAGCCGGAAGTTGGGCGCCACCACGACGAGGTGACCGAGTCCAGCGAGCCAGCGGCCGTCGTAGTAGTTGTTGTCGCCGTTCTGGAACTCGATTGCGTGGAAAAACACCAGCACCGTCTTCCGGCAGCCCGGCACGGTCCTCTCCGTACACGGCGTCCACACGTTCAGGTGAAGGCAGTCCTCCGTAGTGCCTTCGTTGGAACGGATTACCTGTGTATTGACAGCAGGCCACTGAACTGTGAGGGCAGGACTGTGCTCAGTGGTATGTCCTGGTGGGTGTAACAGACAAACTTTTTGACAAGTTCACCCGGTGTAGTATTTTACTTAGAGAACAATCCCCGGATAATCCAGAAACAAGATCAAGTGCTGAGACAGACCTGTCCATGCGCCATGTAAGGCTTCTGGACGCATCCGGGCTTCGGCATTCTGGCGTCGATGTCCGTGCTGTTCCTCTGGGAAACCGCGGAAGCAGCCCTGTCTCGACATAAAATAAGGATTGCACGTAAATTTCCCGCTTGTCACACATAAGCAAAAAAAAAACAAAAAAAAAACGGAGCACTATGAATAAAGTGCAAAGTGATTGGCTTCGCAGGAAAATGCCCGTCACTAAGAAGTGTTCGCGGTTTGCAGCGCCATAAGGCATGCGTGAAAAAAAAAACGAAACTAATAAATTGGAGGTGACCTTAATCGTTGACTTAGGCGGCAGTGGCGATCGCACGTTAGCGCTCCTGTGCCGTGGTTTATTCTTTGGGTTGACATCGTGTTTCGTGCCCCGCCACGGTGATGTAGTGGTTATGGCGCTCGACTACTGACCCGAAGGTCGCGAGATCGAATCCCGGCCGCAGCGGCTGAATTTTCGATGGAGGCGAAAATGTTTGAGGCCTGTGTACTTAGATTTAGGTGCATTTTAATGAACCCCAGGTGGTCGAAATTTCCGGAGCCCTCCACTACGGCGTCTCTCATAATCATATCGTGGTTTTGGGACGTTAAACGCCAGATATTATTATTACATCGTGTTTCGTCACACTGGCGAAGCAGATCTCAGAGGCCACCTACACGAAAGCGCGTATTCGAAATCTGCTCCGCCAGTTGTCACGCGGGTGCCAGCTGCTCACAAGAAAGGCGTCTTCTCTTTCATTGAACTCATTCAACTTGTTTTGATAAATTTGATAAACCTACTTGATCCGACATGGGATCCGGGCAGATAAGTGGGGTCCAGTGTCATTTTGTGCTCTATATCCCATGGGAAAAACTTTTGGGGGGTGGGGGGGCACGGTGTGCCACCCCCTGGCTACGCCACTGGATAATGGCTTCGAGTTGCCTCAAGTTGTCGCGTACGGCGGCCACACTGCCAGTGGTTTACATTTTCTGAATCAGAAACTCAGCAACAGCAGTCAGAAGGCACTTGAGGGAACCTGCTGCCAAAAGTCGGCTTATCTGATTATCGAAGCTTTCTTGCATCTTGTGATAGCACGATTTTTTAAGAGCCGATTTCATAGAAGACATCGCTATTCCTGCCTTTACAATTTTTTAATGCGCCACCTAAATTGACAAAAGATCCTTCTTTTTTTCCTCGTGGCTTTGCGACTGACACACATGTCGTTCACAAAATTCAAGCCTAAGTTCCAAGAACTGAAACACGCCATGAGGACGCTGATAAGTAAAAAGAAGACCTTGTCCGAGTTGATTAAAATAATATAAAATCTTAGTGAACAAATCCTATTAGGAGGAGTCTGGCGATAAGAAAACCAAGAAGTCATCAACGTAACTTATTGCTTTTAAAACCTTCATCGCTCTAAAAACTTTGTTTAAAGCTTAGTCCACACTAGACAAACAATATCCACAAGAGGAGGAAGCAAGACTGGACCCCATGCATATGCCGTTGCTCTGTAGGTACGCCTGGTTATAAAAAACAATAAAAGTAACATTAAGATAATACTCCAAAAGACTACAAAATCATTCAGAGAAATTCACGTATGCCGAATGACACTCTTGTGGTGTTACCTAACAGCAACTAGCAGCAAAAGGAGGCGGATGCACAGCACCTTTGAGTATCAAGTGACACCTTGACTGTTGTCACTAAGATGCCAATATAATTTGGGTACTAAGCGTACATATCATGGAGGAAAGAATATGAAGGAGAGACACCGGTGTCTTAAATCTTCCACTGTCGAGGCTTGTTATTAGTAACAATAATTTGTGGTGTTTTACGTCTCAAAACTACGATATCATTACGAGAGACGCCGTATTACCGCATTATCAGAGATACTCAGAAAATTTCGACCACCCCAAGTTCTTTAACGTGCATCTAAATTTAAGCACATGTGCCTCTAGCATTTCGCCTCCATCGAAAGGTGGCAGCCACGGCCGGGATTCAATACCAAGACCTTCGGGTCAGCGTCAAGCACCCTAAGCACCAGACTACCGCGGCGGGTGAAGCTTGTTGTCCAAGGAAGAACGCATATCAACCAACGCGCGTTTCAGTTTCTTTTCGTTTCTTCAACATGCAATGGACAGCAGGTAGACGGTCATTCGACAGAGCGAGTCGACTTGCGTCCCGACGCTTGCATGGCGTATACAGTGTACAGCGCATGCGTACTCACGCAAACCGCAGCGCTCCTTCGGGGCTTCGGGCGTACTGGATGCCTCGGAACATGTAGACCGGCTGGTGCTCGACAGTGGCCCTTATCCCGCGGATGGCTCCTAGTCCGGGTACCGTGACGTAGACGTCTTCGCTGTCCCAGGCACGTATCAGCAGCCATACTACGGCCATGACGTTGAGGACGAACACAGCGAATATCGCTCCATCGAACACCCGGCGCCGGCTGGCTGTCATGAAGCTGCAAGTGATTAACCAGGCGTTTTAAACACGCGGCTCTCGGACTTGAGAAGTCATCGCGGTTGATGTTGACGAATGCCTTCCCTGTTAAAATTCTTGAAGAAAACAGACTCGCACCGGGTTTATAAACCAATACCGATATTGTGACGACGAGGAGTGTGACTTTGAGCGTCTGCTCCCCACTCTCGGTTATAATGTACGGAATCATTATAATATAGTGCTTATAAGACGTCTCGGTCCGAACGACATTTGATGTAGTTGAGCACTTATGGTGACGATAAAGACAGACAGAGGAACGAATGATGGTGATTACAATAATGTACAAAGGAAGAAGAAGAGCACAATAAACGGCTACACTTATAATTATTGAATTGGCTAAGATAAAGACGTACATATTTTTGCCGAATAGTATTGTATGAAGAGGCACCCCACAAATGCAGGAAAAAAGAAAACAATATTTTAACAAGTTCTCTCTTTGAAGGATAGCGAGATACCTCAAGTGCGATGGTTTCCCCGCTACGCTGGTGTTGAGCGATGTGAGGCGCATGATGTCGTGAAGCATTTGTGAGGTCTCCAAAAGATTTTGAGCACCGCCTAATAGGACCCGCCAGGTCATTCGAAAATTATGGGAGCTCTTTCATAGAACATATAATATTTCAAGTGCTGGCATATGTCATTTTGAAGGTTTTCTTTTTTAAAGACAATAGTCTTTCTTGAGATACTTGAACGCAGAAATTTTGGTCTGTCTGTCTGTCGCACGATTCAGCCCCCCGGCCAAAGTTTAGGCACTTTCTGAACGCCCAGCCATCTAGAACTGGTAACTCTTGAACGCCCAGCCATCTTGAGCTGGTAGAATCCTAATTATCCTAATGTTTCCTAAGTTGCACTGAAAATGCGACGCTATGCACGAAAAAGCCTTCTGCCGACAATATGGTGCTGTCACCTGGCAGTGGCTTTGGGTTCTGCACAAGCTCAAGTTTCCCGACGCCACTGCCAGATGGCGTCCATATCTAACGCAGCACCTCAAATAATGCGGTAAAATGAAATCTGTTCAAACAAACCTCCATTGCATTTATCATGCCAGGATGGAAATGGTACGAGAACAGCGTCACGGGTGGCCGCGGAGGACACCAGGACTCATGTAGTACGGCCGGCAGAAGACTATCGTCTTTCGACGACATTTGCAGCGAAGCACGCAGATACGCGGCCATTTTTTCGGTATAGCGCACCCAGCGCAAGTGCGCAGAGAAGAAACAAGACACACAGACGCCTAAACTTCGAAGATTTCCAACCGCAGTATTACGTTCCCTCTACGTGAGCATGTAGTGCACATCAATGTAAGCGGTGTGCACACGAGGTGGTCGTGGGAAGTCAGCGCAATGTGCAAGTCTTATTAGTTCTCTACGTTCTTGTTCCGCAACACTGAAAGACACTTCATCGGCTGGGCTCTTCATCTCTGGCTGTCTTATGTACGAGTCTCCTTGATTGGCGTAAATGTAAGAACGTACTTGTACGCGCTAAATAATGAATTAACAGCTCAAACTCGGGACGAAGGAAAGAAAACATGAGTACCGTGTATGCGCCGTTAATTCCATCTTTAAAACTTGTGCCAACTAGTTCACCCTTCCCCACTTGTTCGGTGTATTGAACAGCATTACGTAGCATGCATCACCTCCCTCTCCACGTGTATTATCAGATGCGGATAATGGCGACCTGGTGTCCTGATACGGCGTACCTACGCGCACGCTAACAGTACTGGTAATTACTGGTTTATGTTTTTTAAGTCATTGCTAGTATTTCCTTAACAGCAGTAAATGTCGGATAATGTCGACACTTATTTCCTGAATGATGGCCAGTGGTAATGTATTCGTGGTAACTGTTGCCCAATGTTTCTCAGTGCCGACTAACCTTAGCAATTCGCTGCTATAACAGCAAAATTATGGGCAGTTTAGCCGAGTTGTGTCGACATTAAGAGCGCCAGAAATTCAGATGGAGGAGAGAAGGAAACAAAGAGACAATGCTCTTCCCCTGCGATCTTAATGGTGCCTTCATTCAATCTGAACGCAGTTATCTCGTACGCACGTAGATAAGAAGCTCAGCTGCTTCTGCCTTAATATATTTTTTGTTTTAATTGCTGCACCATTTCATCCATTTATTCTAAAAAATAAGGTGATAAAATGCGCCACTAACCGTGTCTTGCGATCGTCATGACCTACGCTCGAACGACGCGATTGCTGCATACGGCCTTTTCCATCCTGCGGCTGCTGCTGAACTCGATTTATACGCTCCGGTTCAGTAGGCCTGGCAGGCACCATAGCTCCGCCTTGCTCCGCCTAAAAAATAACATGAAAAAAAGATATCCATGAGACAATTTTTTTTGCGATAGCAATTACAATGAACACTCTCGGTGGTTACGAGTCAAAAACAGCGCTAAAAAGACGGGACAAGAAAGGACACGAGACCACGGCGCCCTGGTCTCGTGTCCTTTCTTGTCCCTCTTTTTAGCGCTGTTTTTCACTCGTAATCATGAACAAACCAGCCCAAATGCGTACCCTAATACCCTCGGTGGGTTTCTGCCGTCGCCGTCATGTTCCATATATACAAAACCCAAAACGAAAAACAGACCCAAAGAAAAGTCTTCTTAAAGGACACCTGACAGCGAAATTGTTGTTTGCGACTTTTTTACTGTAATTTGTAGCTTTGTGTATGGTAATTCTGAAATTGAATCGTAAATGATCCAACGTATCGTATTAATTAACGCTAGCGTCGTTATTTGCGGCCAATTTTTCGTCGCTTCGAAACGCCCGTCTGAAAGCCACAGAAACTAGCGTCCCACAGCGGGGGAGCGCCTAAGATCATGGGCACTGAAGCTTTGGCGTCGTTGAAAGCGCAGTTTTCAAATCGGGGCCCCGCGCGTGACAAATATTGACACGATGTGGGGTCGGTGCTTCGGTATGTTAATTCTGTCAAGCGCGTGTCCCTTCAGGAAAAAGAAAAAAATTGGGGGACCCTTAAGGTTCGCCTTTAAGAGTTGAACGCGATAGTGAAATCCGGCCCCTAGCGCGCACTTCAACCACTAAGTGCATACTTATTAATGTGTGTCGTTACACACACACACGCACACAGACACACACACACGCGCGCGCGCGATGTGTCTATATTAATGGTACAGGTTTTCGATCTAAAGCACTTCCCTGTGCTAGAGTCGAGACATGTTTGTCACAATGCCTCACAGATGGCAGCACATTATCTAATGTTTGCTGTTTGCTTGATATGTTTTCCGCTAGACGGACATAGTTGTCAATTTTTGGAGCTGTTTACAAGTTGTGTATGTTTTTAGCGGTGATGGGTGCACTATCCCGGCTTTTTCCGAAGCATGGCGTCGCGTAAAAAACGTAGTTTGATGGCCTCGCCAATGCACCTACAAATCGTCGAATGGGCTCATTTTCTTCGTAACACTTGCCGAACAAAATGCGTTAAGGATACTCCTTCCGGTAAATGGAATTTATGTAGTGTTTTTTTTTTTCCGAAGCTGTCGCAGGTGACATCGTGGGTTTGTGGTAGAACACCTGCTTGCCACGCAAACGGCCCGGGTTCGAACCTCAATGGGACCGAAGATTTTTATTGTTTATTTTATTTGCATCTTTCTCGCTTTTTCGGTCACGGACGATTTTTCGCACACAAGCGACGCCGTTACCGACGCCGACGGCGGAATTTCTGCGAAACGAGCTCTCTAACGCTATCCAGCCTCACCCCTCTCTCTCTCTCTTTTGTGAGAGGGGTGAGGAAGAATAGCCCACTCCGGGCGTCAATCATGGCATTGTGTGCGCCCCGGAAATCTTCTGTGACGTCGACAATACTCGCTTTACTCGTAACATCACGTTAAACGCGAGGAAGTACAGGGGACCAAAGCTTGCCAGGGGAGCGCCATTGTAACTTGAGTGTCCTGTTAAACTCTGCGGAGACAGTCCGGTCATATAGCTCCCAGAAAATCGTACGACACCTTAAAAGATGATTGGCGGGAGCGCTCAGCGAAGCTTTAGAAAATCTGTAATATCTGGCAGGGCTCTGTTCACAGTATAGTATTCCACGGGCAGAAAGGTGCATGCGCTCCTGAAAATGCTATGGCATTCCGGTTCTGACTCATAAGACGCGGCATTCGTGCCTCGAAATGTACAGAGAATTCGGTGACTCAGTTGCAGAAAATGACCCATGCTAAGAGCCCCTTTCTCCGTCCGTTAACTTGTGTGTTACGGCTCTGCGCTACATACGCAGTGTAGTAGCGCTCGTTGCATGTATGTATTCGAAGCAGCTTCTTGCAGCGTACAGCCTGGGTCATTAACCTCCGCGTTCCTAGTTCGGTTCAGGTTTAGTACCACATGTAGTCAAGACTTCAATGAAAGTTCGTCTGGTCATGTGACAATGTTCAAGGTGCGGTCATAGACCTATTCGAGGTGAAAAACAGAGGCGTTATTTTTTTAGAGCAATCAGAGATCCTAAACGTCATTGAGTGTTTCGCGCCTTGCCGCAGCTTCTTCTTTATTACAGTATAGTAGTAGCCTTGCAGGTCAAGTCAAGAACATGCGGTTTTCATTTATAGCTGTACACAACACGAGATAATATAATCTCCAAAACACTTCGAATTTAATCATTTATGTAACTTTGACACATGGAACGTCTGACGCGGTAAACATGCAAACCCGCTTGTTTACTTCAAAGTGAGGCGCACTACACGCTACCCCGTCCTGGATCGTGCATTACCATTTTACCGCGGCCTCGAATGCCAATCGGCCCATTGACGTTTGAGTTCCAACACACACAATACATCTGATTTTTAGGCACGGAATAACATTTGCGGTGCCATTACTCGTTAACCAACCCCTCGCACAACTCTGTAGTGATTGTAGGCTCAATGTAATTCCGGCGGCCTTTCATGCTTGGAATTTGTGGGTGGAATGCCTAAATAGGCATTTTCTGCCATTATGTATTACGACCAGCTTTTCATGATGAAAAATAGATCTGTATTCCCCATCCTTCAGCGCGATAATGGAGGCCTACATACATCGGCCCATTGACACACCTATTAATGAGCTGTAAAGAACGCGTCTGACAGGTAACCGATGGTCAGTGAAAACGACGAACTAAGGGATGGGGAAAAACATCCGATGGCGCAAACAATTAAACGGGCCACATAGATTAAGCTCGCGCAAGACAAGATCAATTGGAGGTCATTGGGAGTGGGATTTGTGCTGCAGTGGACATGAAATAGGCTGATCACGATAATGATGTTCGTGTGTAAATCGACCAAGGAACGTTCTGTAGCACTTTATTCCCATTAAAAATGTCCATTGAAATTTCGCGCTTTGCAAGCGAAACAAATCTCCTTTTTTCTTTCAGTATTCGTTATATGTCCTTAACATATCCCGTGCGAACAGCAGAGAAATCGGGCTTCCATTGCTTTAGCAGGCGACAGGGGCTCAAAAGACGAGGCGGATATTGAGAAACTCGTAGCGCGAAAATTACTGGAAGAAATGGCTTGTTTTCTTGTGTGTTTGCGTGTAACGTTAGCGCTGTATTTCAGGTATATACAGTTGCATCGAATCTCCCAACTTCCCAGACTTCTTCGCCAAATTGCGGCCACATAAAACGCTGCCTTATTTTGCCACATCGCTTACCTTGTCCTGTACAACGGCCATGGCAGCATCCGGACGAGGTGGCTCAGCAGGAAATCCTACCTTCGCTTCCGGAGCTTCGACCAAGGAGTCAGCCTTGTTGGGCATACCGGGAACAGATATATGACATATTACGAGCCTTGTTTCTAAATGCTGCGCCTGACATATATATAGCATGATCCCTATCGCATCCCCAGCATCGCATGATTACTTCCAGACGCTGTATCGTGACACCTCCGTGCGCGCGCGTTGTGGAACCAAAGTACACAGTTTCAAACCTCTTAGCTTTGACACAAAAAAATTAGGGCAGTTTCGCATTAACGGTTCGAAGCCTGAGGGAACAGCGAAGCCTTCCTTATAAAATGTAGGTCAAGTTCCATTGGCAAGAAAGCGCCACCACGTGGCGAACGCAGATTGACTTTTTTGTTCATCTTCTTTCATCTATCTACCTTTCTGTGACGCATGCCCGCTTTGTGACCCCCTCCTCTTTTATTCCTCCTCACCCTTACATCCTCACTTCCCTTTCCCATCCCCTTGCTACACTATACTATGCATGGCTTATACGATATGAGCTGCTTGGCACATACCCGCTTTCTGTGGTGCATACCCGTTCCAGTCACTCTCACCTCCTTCTGTCCTTCCCTTTCACCCTAACATCACTCCTCACCACCACTTCCCTTTCCTACCTCGCACTACATGACGCATGTGTAGGGGTTTTTTTCCCGAAGCAATTTCAAGCACTAGCGTGGCTCTGTGGCAGAAAACCTGCCTACCACGCAGACGTCCTGGCTCGATTCCCGCTCCCAACCGAGCTTTTGTTTAAGCCATGCTAGGAGCTGCTCGAGTTTTCTGGTGACGCGAACCGGCCCAGCGAAAAGCTTTGCCTGCTCCGCAATAAAACTTAGAATCTGGTATCGGGACAATAAATAGAAAAATATTGATACAGAAAAAAAACATTTGTGTCGTGCAGGCACTCCAACATAGAATGATGACTGTTTACTACTGGATTGCATCGCCTGAACCGAATGCTTTGCCGCACTGCACCTGCAATATATGAATCCTTTATGTGCTTCTTACCTTAGCGGTCATTTTTCCCACTTCCGTTTCATCTTTGGCGGCAGTCGGCTCCGGCGGAAGTGGAACGATGGCGGAAGTTCCCGATTGCAGATTCGTTGATGGCTGGTGCTGTATCGCCTTGGTTCACGCATAGAAGTAGTAAAGAAAACATGGGCTTCAGTATCATTGATCGTATTGAGCATATGTTACATTTCGAGAGCAATAGATTGGGCCTGTGGCGACAGTAGTATTTCAACTTTTAACGTCTATATTTGGATTTAGACATGCAAGGTCATAACCTTTTCCAGACTTTTTGATTCATTAATTCAATTTTGAAGTGGTCACGAACAGCTCCAGGCCTTCGTAAGGGTGCGCTTCCGTTACACGAGGAATACAAAAACTCTGAAAAACCTTTGTTTCTCATAATTGGGTAGTAAGGCTTGTTTTTAAAGCGTCATATGATTACTTTCTTCCTATAATATATAGTAAACGTTATTTCTATGTCAGACAAAGGAGCAATTCGATATCTCAACGATGCACTCCAACATCTAATGTTTTTAGAGAGAAAAGTTGGAGGACGCTTGAGCTTCTCTTCAAGAGTAGAACGGGATAGCGTAATCAGGCCTATCTATCTATCTATCTATCTATCTATCTATCTATCTATCTATCTATCTATCTATCTATCTATCTATCTAGCCGCCTACGACTTCGTGCTCTCGTGGCCGTTTCGTGAATGGGATGTGTATCAAAATTGGAATGACATGACAAAGCTGTAAAACGAACATAAATGACAGGTCATAACGTGAAAATCATGACATGCATGTTATGTAGGGCATGATTTACATGACACGGTCTTGGTTCTGTCTCGGCCGTTTTTTTTTTAAATGCGAAGCATTTCTTAGCGAACCTTTGGCACTTTGAGCGTTTCTATCTATCTATCTATCTATCTATCTATCTATCTAGCCGCCTACGTCTAGGTGCTCTCATAATCGCCTCCTTAACTTGGTGTAGACCAAGATTTGCATGGGAGGGTAAGAGGATTTGACGAATATGATTGCCGGGTCATGACATGAATAACGTTAAAATCCTGTCGCGTACGTCGTCAAACCCTTTCCACTAGTCACGTGTGGCACATACCCGTTTACCACGGGCCGCGGTGTACGGGTATGCGCCACAGGTGATTGACAGTTTATTTCTACCTAGGAACGGCGAGAACATTGGTAACTTACATGCTAGAGCGTTAAGGAAAACCAACATCGGCAGCGTTGACTCAACGAATGGAAAGAATGAAAATTAAGATCGCAGCAGGAATCGAACCCAAGCATTCTGCGTGGCAATCAGGTATTCTACCACTGAGCCACGCCAGGTCTATAAACTGGTTTGGTAAAACAGCCTACGCAGGCGTAATAGCGGTCACAGTCAATTGTGGTTGTGGTGCTGGCTATCTAATTTTACAAGAAAGCAATAAACACATGATGCTCCTGCGATGTGTACTCCTACGATACAGGCGTCATATCAGATTAACGTCTGTAGTTCCAGTGTTGGATCCGCTTTTATAGCAGTGTAATAAACTTTACGTTTGTATTCTATAATTCAGCAAGCTATATTGAAGCATTGCTCGAGCCCGGAGGAATACATTGACGAAAGTTACATATGATATCCACATCACCGCACCGTAAAGTGCACTTCGTCCACCAGAACGACGCAGTGGCCTCCTTATTTCTAACGAGGCAAGGCGATGGCCTTATGCTGACCGAGGATGATGCCAGATTGATTGACAGCCGCTTTATAGACTAGGCTACGTAGGACACATACGCTCAGGTAGTGTACGAATACGACAAACACCATCCATTGATCTTGGTCTACGTAGCACTATCCAGGCCTACCAGCCTCGACGGCCTATACGTCACCAACGCGAAGGGTGGCTTCAGGTTCCGACATGTCGCCGACTCTGTCGACAGACAATTTGTCGATGAAATGACCGAGGCATCCACGAATTCCAACAGCTCTACTATACCACATACTTCACCACACATGGACCCCTCGTCACCACGATCACGACCGGATCCTATAACAAGTCATGACCAGCTGCTGGTGCTCACTGATCACGGTGATGACGCCCTTGTTCAAGAACTGTCAAGAACTTCTTGCACACATGCACGCCGGTTCGTAAAACGTGCGTGAGTTCTCGGGACACGTATAAGCACTACATATCAGCTTACCGCTTTTGGTGTTGGTAATACCCACGTTGCCAGTGGCAGCGTTACCCAACCGTAAACAACTGGTTATATAACACATATGCGGCTCTTCAACATATATATGTGTGCGTATAAAATTTACACAAATCTTTAGCGTCATTTTGTAACGTGCCGCTCAGCAAAACAGTTACGCCACAGTCACCTACCCGCCGCATGCTTCGCATAACATCGACTGCCACGGTACGTGGGATCTGCCGAATTTTTTTTCGCTAGCAGTTCCAAGCAATGGCGGGGCTCCGTGGTAGAACACCTGCTTGCCACGCAGAAGGCCTCCGTTCAATTCCCACTCCCACGGAAGATAGTTATATTTGTTGATTGAATTGCATCTATCTGTAAATTTCGCCCACGGACAACGCTGATTTTTCGCTTAGAAGCAACAACGCTGACAACGACACCAACAGTGTCGTGTTTCTTCTTGTCCTCTTTATCACCGTCGAATTTGCGCTACTACACCATATGTTAAAATAACTCACCAACTAGCCCAGCTCTCAACCCTACTGGACACCAAGATTTCTGCGAAACGAGCCTTTTAACGGCCTCACGTTAAAATTTAGCGTTTTGCAGCTCATCAGGGCTCGCGCTTATCCACCAACGTCATTTCTTTTTTTTTTTGCGTAAGCAAGAATTACGTGGCCAAAATATTGCTTGTCTTTTACGACTCTCGTGCCTATCCCTTACGACTCTCGCTTACAAATCTCGTAGCATTTGATGACTTATCAAGCAGGATCACGGACATTAGCCGGCCGATGAACGACACGAAGTACATGGGTCACTGGTTTAACGTCCCAAAGGGACTAAGGTTATGAGAGACCCCGCCCCAATGAAGGTCTCCGGATAATTTCGACCACTTGAGATTATTTAACCTGCACTGAAATCACGCGTACACGGGTCTCTAGCCTGTTGCCTTCGTCGAAATGCGACTTCTGCGGCCGGGATGAAACCCGCGTCTTTCAGGTCAGAAGGCGAACACTGCAACCACTCGGCCCCCCACGGCGGCTACGAAGTTCGTAGTCTTCGGAGTCTACATTGCTGTACGAGTCTATGGCACAGGGCTTGGTTACAAATCCAGGACGCCTTGCCTTGAACACTCTACAGTTAGAATGGCTGATTGGGCGAGTTGGTGATTCCCGTATCTATCAATTTAAGTAAACAAGCATACTTTGAGCGAGCAAATGATTTAATGCAAATCATATGTCTGCTCATTGAGGCTTATTTGTTTTACACGGAGCCGGCTCTCGCCTTGCAATGCAAGAGTGTAACGCCTGCCAGGTTTTTCGCATGGTGCGTCTGACTTGATATCGGTACCGAAACGAATAAGATACCATAATCTCCGAATTGCGTACGACTATATACTGAAAGGTTCGATCAACTTAGAAACACCTCCATAGTGCATGCCTATTTCTAAATTCATTCTAACCCAATAGGACCAACTGAAACGCTGCTTCAGTTACTCCCGCAGAACACTCTCGGATCAGTGATTTGTCTTTGTCAAACACTACTCTTCACGTGCAGAGCAAGACAGTTTAGATTGATAATACAGGATGCAGTGGATGTGTGTATTATTCGCAGGGCCTACGAACTACTTTTCGGTCGCGTCAAACAAAAAGGCACGGAACGATTTGTAGATGCTTCAGGAGCCCTCATTTGGTCTGAAAGGAATAGCGACTGCGTACCTCCCGCTTAGTAGCCTCTAGCGCGTCCGAAGGGAGGGAGCGGGGTTTCTTCGAGCGACGACCCTTCTTGAAGTCACTGCCCTCCTGGACAGTGCTTGCAACCGAGTGTTCTGATTCATGCCTGTTCTGGTCAGGCGTCTTAGCAATCCCGGCCACCTGTGGGGTAAACATGTCATCTCCAATCAATCAATCAATCAATCATTCAATCAATCAATCAATCAATCAATCAATCAATCAATCAATCAATCAATCAATCAATCAATCAATCAATCAATCAATCAATCAATCAAACAATCAATCAATTTATTTCCTTTCAATAGGAAGAGTACAGGACTAAAAGCTCGAGAGCTTGACGAGGTCCCGACCCCGTTACAAGTTGGCAATGCAGCAGGATGGCGGACAATCATGAATGCAAAATACAGAATACACTTTACAAGTTTAACATGGCGTCAAGTAATACAAAAATTATTATACAAATCACTGAAAATAGAGAGAATAGTTCATATGTATTGTCATGAAGTGGCATGAACATGAAAAGCAACAATCAATAATAAGAATGGCCAAAATTCCGAGAGATATATTATTCCGAAAAATGAATACGATGGGCGAAGCGTTTAATGTGACAGTTTTGATTAGACGAAGGATCAAAATCTTCGTGCTTTAAGAAGTTTAGTAGAGAAGGCAGCCTGTAGGACAACGATTGTTCATCATAAACAGTTCTAGGGGTGGGTACAGTCCACATTTCTTTGTGCCTGGTCAGTCGAACACTCGGGTTTACGTTTAGCTTAGCAAGATTAATTATGGTATTGGTACCATGCATAATAAACTCCTTATAACACAACACTATATACGTGCTGTATCATTCAGTTTATAGGCTGAAATTTTGTTTTAAGGTCATGTTAATTAAACTCCTTTTCATAATTGTGAAGCTAGCTTTCGTTCTCTGTAGTTTGCCCAACTGATGGTGGCAAGTCGCTTACTGCAAACAGCGTGTTCAAGCAGTTTGCTTGCGCTATGACGTGGAAAATGTGGACTCGTATCTCTTGAAATAAAAGCGCATAATAGACAAGCCCCTGCACGTGCAACTAGGACCTCGTCTCGACTTGAAGCACGGCAGGTGCCGCCATTAGTTGGGCGAATATGCAGCGCAAGGGAAGCGCAGTTGCAAATTATGAAATGGGTCTATATACCCTATGACATGCTCTGACTACTACGCCCACACTCTTGAAAAAAAAGTCGGCATATTCACCAACTAAATGCTAACTATTTACAAGTCCCTAAAAGCACTAATTAGTTCTTTGGAAGTGAAGGTTGTAAGTTAGCGAAATCCACTACCTCGTTAGTTAGTAATAGTACTAATTCGAACGGTTGGTTTCTTATTCGGTTGTTAGTAACCGCATTAGCAATTTAGTTATTGTGCGAACACTAGTGAGCTACGATTATCGTGCGAACTCTAGTGAACTCGGCGTAGAGTTCGTCTGCAAAGACGACAGAGGCCTGACACGACAGTCATAGCATTTTTATAAAAATCTGTATTGTCTAAAAAAACACCCTGTGTAGTTAGCGGTGACACCCACCGCAGCGTGAATAGCTACGCATAAAATCCTTTACGTGTTCTTAATATCCTTTAAGCTAACAGTAATAAACGCAAAGCTTGAAGCGCGCATCCCTTAGATGTAGTGATGGAGAAATCAAAAGTTACAAGAGAAGACAGTTCGATAGACCCCAGCCCGTGATGCGAAGAAGCATGAAGGGCCGCCGGTAGGCGGGCTGCGTCGCTTGGTCAGCATCTGTGAACTTTGATCAAAAGGGTGCGCACGCGCTACCTCTTCAGAGATTAGTCACCGACCCATACCTTTGCACGTGCTGTTGAAGCGACTGACAGCACGGAAACCGCTTCGCCCACTGGAGCGGCCGTATTACCCTATGCCAGCGTTTTGTAGTGTTGCACTTGATCGGATACTAAAAGATTCAGCTGCTAGCCTTACTTCGTATAACATTCCACTTTGCTGCTATCGCTTTCATTGCTTCGCCCTTGCGGCGAAACTGTCATTTTTTTGTAGGACCATTTCATGTGGAACAGCGCGTGTATGAAGTAATCGTTATTCAGATCTGCTTAATTACCTCTGAACTGCTCTTCCTCGAGCGACGGCTCTTCTTGAGCCTGGTTCCTTCCTGAACAGCGCTGGTCGCTGTGCAGTCATGGTCAGGCTGGGCCGCGTCTGCTGTTGGTTCAGCGGTCGTCGCAGTTTGCATACTCCCCTGCGTCATGAATCAGAGAAAAGTTCGGCCGCCTTAGGACTTACGGCACGCACTGAAGACATGTACAAGGGTTCAACATGAACAAATATGAGCTGTAAGGGGTAATTCTTCAGGGCGATTCTTTTAGAACTGACCTATTTCACTGGGCTGTAGTTTTGTAACAAATTCTCTTATATTATGTCATTTACGGCAAAAGATTGAAGAAAATGAAAATTTAATGGCCCGTCCCTTTTTTTCATGCGCAATGCCGAAAAAAAAATAAATAAGAAATAATATTTCCAGGGAAATGGCAAACATCACTGCCGACACATTACCGAGTGTTGCAGCCAACATGGAGCTGCGAGTTCGGTGATAGCTACGCCAGGAGGGTGATCATTGTCAACGCCTGCTGTAGGGTAAGTGATTAAAAACCTTTATAATCTTTACAATCCTTTGCTAGTCACGTTTCATATGTCGCATAGCAATCAGAGTTGTTGACAACGTTTTATAGGCGCAAGCCATCCCTCCTTGTATAGAATGTCGTGGTTTTCGTTACTTCTTGGTTATTCTTATTTATCCAACTTGCAAATCAAAAATCGGGACAGGTCATTAAATTACAATTCTTCCTGAACGTTTTGCCTCAAACCGCATTAAAATCGTATACTTTCTAACGAAACTACAGCCCAATGAAATAGGACAGTTCTAAAAGAATAACCGTTTAGAACGCTTCGGAAGGAAGACGCTGTAAGCCGTCGCCTTCACGCGACCGAACCAGATGCCTTGCGTACCTTCCCTAGAAGAAATATCGAAAGACTCCTGATATATATTGGATGCCATAGAGATCGTGACTGCACTGCGTATCAACGTTGTCTAGCAACACTACTGCGTATAGGTGCAGGTTGGGAAATTGTTTGGCTCACGGTAATATTTAGTGACACCAGCTCAATCGCGGCATCTCCGAGCCGACGGCTTGGGTCCTGTCACGAAACTTCAAAGAATGTCCCGAAGAGGCATGTAAACGAATCTAAGAACATTACGCAGATATTGCGACTGACCCTTCAGCACTTTTTCTGCATTATTGTTCTATGCATATTAAATATTAAAATGTTAGCGTGCGTCACGACAAGTAGATAACGCCCACTCGTCAAGCGAGGCAACTAGTCGTTAGGAAAACACATTCTGTTAGTCTCTAGATGAAACAGCGGGTTCTGGGCCGTATACCGATTAGGAGATATCGCCATGATGTCACTTTCTTGGCCGGTTCAGATTTAGGCTAAGGTTGAGGAAGATCGGAGGTTGAGGTTGATGAAAGGTTGAAGAAAATCGCTTCAGTTATTGGAAACGCGAGATTTGATGTCACGAAAAGCGACACTGTAGCGGAAAGTGGCCATCTCAGAATGGACGAGTTGGAAGACCTTCCAACGTGTACATGCACAATGGCGGTGCTTCCCCGTCCTTGCTACAGTTGTAACGTACAGTGTAGCGTTTCATGCGTTTGGCCCGGCCGACGCGCGCGAATGGCAACGCGCAATGCGACTTCCTCTGGTCCGGCCATGGCCAAACACTTGAAACAGTTCAGTGCACGTAACAATTGTAGCAAGGATGGGAAAACGCCATCGTTAGGCATGTACTTTTGTCTTGCAGGAAAGCCACCTTGGCAAGCTTTGCAACTCGCATATATGGCCCCGCATTAGCTCGCGCCTCCCGTCTACTAGACCGGCCTTGCTACAGCAAAACAGTTTCGCTTTGGTAGATTCGGCCCTTTCACCTTTACGAGACGCTAAAGAGCTAGCTAGACGCTTAAAAACAAGCGCTTTTTAGAATACCGGCGGACGCGAAAAAAAAAAAAAAAAACCGCAGACGCCAGCGGAAGACGAGTTGACCTGGGCCGAAAAGCTCCCACCGTTAGAACATTTATTTTCAAGAATGGCCTGATTTCCAAGACTGACTTCATGGTCACAATAGCCAAAAGTTTCAATAAGCTGAAATGTGACCTCCTCTTTGGACAACAGAGTCTGCTGCATGACATACGTTTGCAACCGTCGGTGCCCCCCGTTGCGTCAAGACTACACCAGTTCTGTGAATTCTGTATTATAGCTGTGTTCAACGTAGCCTCCGTAGAGTGGCGTCACTCTTCTTGTGGGCCTCGAGCTAGCATAGTTACTGTATTTCACTGTATTTGAACGTCAGACGAGGCAATACAACAGCCAACAGTAATGCTGTGGGGTGAAAGCAAAAAAGTCAGTTTCGCCGCAACGGCGAAGCAATGAATGCGATAGCAATAAATTGGAATGTAACGCGAAGAACGGAAAGCAGCTAGAAATTGCCAGCGCGTCGCTCGAGCCCAAAGGAAGCACTAAAAGAACGCACACAGGACGAGCGCGAACTATCATGCGTCACAGCTCGACACTGGAAGCGCACTGCTGAAACATAGAGCAGGACGCACGAAACGAACGAACAGGTACACACAGGGCGAGCGCGAACGAACTGTACCAGTCGTTATTTATTTCCGTTTGAACAGCGCGCCTCTTTCGCAAACGCGGCCGCTGCAGCGTCGAAGCGACCTTCGTACGCTCTGTCACTTCAGCGCAGACATCGCCGGGAGAGCACAAGACATACAACCCCCCGCTCCCCCGCCAGCCGCCCCCTTCTTTCCTCAAGATAAGCGCACGAAGGCAACCACGTTCGCAGGAACGGGGTCACGATCTTTAAAGCGCGCCACGCGCGGACATCGCGCCATCTACGTGGTAACTCAGAAAGGATACTGATGTAAGAGGTGTATATAAACAAGACGAGCGCGAACTAATTGTGACAGTTGTTACTTATTTCTGTTTGAACAGCGCGCTCCTTTCGCAAACGCGGCCGCTGCAGCGAGCGAAGCGAAGCACCCCACCGGCCGCCCCTTCTTTCCTTGAGATAAGCGCACGAAAGCGACGACGCCCTGTAGAGCGAACAGCAACGGCGTTCGCAGGGGCGGGGCGACGATCTTTAAAGCGCGCGCGCACGTCGCGCCATCTATGTGGCCACTAAGAAAGCATCGTGAATTACATGGTGTATATAAATAGCTCGCCGTTAGCAGGCTGAAAGACTGTGCTGTCGTGGCCTAACGTCTAACGCGGCGGGCTGCAAAGCGAGAGGTCGCCCGCTCGATTCCGCGCGTCGGGAAGAATTTCTGAATTATTTTTCTTTGTGGCTTTTCTATATATATATACACATATACATATACGGTGAATGACGGCGGCCACCGACGGCAAAAATCAGCCGAGACTGTCCATATAATTGCTATCGCAATAAAAGCCACTGAGGCTTGACGAAGGCTTTCAGCCCTAGCCGCCTCTGTGTTACAGTGGTTGCGGTGCTCGGCTGCTGACCCTAAAGTCGCTGGTTGGAACGCAGCCCCGGTGGTCGCATTTGAGGCAAAGTACTAGACGCCCGCGTTATTAGATTTCGGTGCACGTTAAAGAACCCCAAGTGGACGAAATTTCCCGAGCCCTCCACTACGGCGTGCCTCACAATCATATCGTGGTTTTGGCGCGTAAAATACCAGATACTAATATTATTAGTGGAAGGCTTTCACCCCATTTACCACATAGCAACGGTAACACAAAGCCGTGAGTCTTCATAAACTATCAAAAACATGCCTTTGGTGATTGTATCCGTTGCACTTAAACACACATAAAAATATTTACACAGAGGAACGATATCAATAATTTATTCCAAAAACAAAAGCTATTTTATGTCAGCACCGGAGTTCGCAACGACGGACAACACCACCAATAAAGGTTGCAGCAATGGTGGTTGCGCAATGAATAATGAGTCAAGTAATAAATTAATGATGAGCTACTTAATCTCACCTCGGCATACGGTGAGTCGGTGTTGCTGCGCTTTTTCAAACTTCGGCTACGCTTTGATTTCTTGGAACCCTTGCTCGCCGAAGAACGTTCACGCTCCTGGGGCTCCATGTCAGAACCAGAATAGTTCTGCGCGAAAACCGGGGTATACCGGGGGGACACCTCTGGAAAATTGAAAGAGACAACAGCAGATTTATTAGTCGGTACTGACCTTGAAGGGCCCCTAAAGCATTCCGAGGGCAAAGGCGAAAGAGTGGCTTCTTTCTCGCCCTCACTACCCTTCCCACATATGCCATCTCCTCCTCGCCGCTCATTTCCTCATAAAACACATGGAAAAATGTGAGCCCTAAGCGTAGAGCCTATCAGAATTTCGCGATTTTCGGCTACGCGCTTTTCTCTCCGCTTGCGCAGTCGAAATCGCACAAAACGAAGCGAAATCAGTTTATTACGCACAACAGTAATACGAGACGAGGCAGAACGGGCGTGCGACTGCATGGAAAAGCAGGATAAGAGATAATTCACAGAACTGTTATACCTTGTATATGGACCTATCGAGGGCTTAGTTCCTCAAGACGTCGCGTGAACAGGCTGCTGGCGTAACGAACTGTGACGAAAAGACAGGAAGAGCCGGGGGAGAATAACACGCTCGTTCTTTGTATTTTCAGAGGTTGCTTAGAGGCCCTTTAAAGGGCAGTGTACTCTTTTCACCGCATTGCGTTATGTAACGAACCAACGAGCGCCCGCCGAATGACCGGGAAGACTAATTTTGCAAATGCGATACATACCTTGTCGTCGATTAGCCTTTGCTCGATCGGTAGCACCTCAAACAACGGCCTCGTACCGCACAGCTGACTGTCGTTTTCTTCACGCGAGCTCACGGGCGCTCTTCCACGCGGAACGCACCTCTTGCTTGCATGCTTGATCCCTTTTGTTGGCTCGTACCCACTAAGGGGGATCGGCCATGAAACCGGCGGTTAAATTTTTTTTTTTAAGTAAAGAATGAGGAATAAATCAATTGCCGAAAGATTAAATGAAAATTTAAGAATGACTTGTCGATATGGAATAAGGAGAAGAATAATACCACAATATGAGAAACAATGAACGAATGAAGGGGTTTCTGGAATACTAAATTTTGTTCAGGAGTAAGTTAACAAGGAATTCGCCGTGTCTCACTGAGAAATTCGCATAGGGCTGAGCAGACTTTCCTGTTGCTGAAGCCAATAGAAGCCGCCCCAAGGGAAAGAATATTTTGAGAATTTTCCTCCAGATACTATACTACTTCTACTACTACTACTACTACTGCTACTACTGCTACTACTGCTACTACTACTGCTACTACTACAATAATAATAATAATAATAATATTAATAATAATAAAATAATAATAATAATATTCATACTAAAAAGACAGGCGTGCAAACACGGACACAAGAAAGAAGTCAGGACACCCCAAATGCCGACTAAAAACTGAAGAGACGCACAACGGCGGAAAAGAAAGAAGGCACGAAAACTTCGTTTCTTGGCCAATCCCCCAGAGTGGGTGTGAGCCAATCATAAAGGTCATCATCATCATCATCATTATCTGCGCATGCCCATGCAATAGAAGCTATCAATCTGGCACGCGTGGGGGCCTACGTGAAAGATAACTGTTAATGCATTTGATTTCATCTGTATGCTAGTTAATCGACGGTTGGCTCACGCATGCGCTACCACTATTCTCCATATGCCATGCCTCAATCATGAGGCGCGTTTCTTCATTTCTGTGCCGGTACAACACTGCACATTCATCGATAATAATTATTGGGGTTTTACGTCCCAAAACCGCGATAGGATTATGAAGGAGGCCGTAGTGTAGGGCTCCGAAAATTGTGACCATATGGTGTTCTTTAACGTGCACCTATAAATAATAATCAAACACTTATTATAGTGTACAGGAATAGCTTAGAAGTCTTTGCGCTTGCACACATACGAAAGGCAAGATTTTCAGGAAGGTCCGTTTTCCCGCAATGCGAAGCGCTGGTAGCCATAGCAACACATCAAACAGCGGCTGCGTAGATTCGTGGGCGCCATACATTGCAACAAACGTCCTCATAGTAATTTAGTTAATGAGCAAGGTGCCTGCACTCACAGGCAACTACGCTCGAACGCATTTCACTTGTCCGCGAGCACTTCGTTTCATTTATTTGATTTATTACACTGGGAGGGAGATGCATTACATTAGGGAAGTAATGATCATCGAGAATTCTGAGAAACAGCGTCTTTTCCTGGGATCAACCTCATTTCTTTCTTTCGTTCTTTCTCTCTTTCTCAGCATCAGGCAGATATTGTACTGTGCACCGCTCGTCGTAGTTCTTTTAAATAGCAAGTTATCGTTCATGCAGACGAAGCCTTTTATATCGACGGTATCATTACGCATTGCTGTCGCGTCATTCAGCTACCAAACAGGGCGAATCGGTAAACGTGCATCATATGAAATAATGCGTCAGAAATAACAACTGGGAGGAATGAAGAAAACACGACGACGCGACACTAGCAACTGAGATTTATTGAAAAACATAGAAATGTGTACATACAGAGTAAAAAAAAAATGGCGAAGCTTGCACTAAGCCGAGCAAGGCTTGAGACAGAGGAAACTGGACGACTCTGAAGACCAATGTGTTGCTTCTAGGTTGTTTCTAGGCCTTAGCTAGGTGATGAGGGTTCTTTCTAGGTTGCTTCTCGGTCGTTGCTAGGCTTTCGCTGGGTGACGCTAGGTTGTTTCTGCATTGATTCTCAGTGCAGAGCGGTTCGAGTTAAACCACAGACAGTCAATGACAGGACGCGGACGTCCAAACTCCAGAGACAGAAACTCGTGCTGAAACCAAGCGTTCGCACCTCTCATAGATCTACGGGCACGTCGTCCCTGACGTAGGCCTTCCATCGCTTCGGGGTCTTCTCGCAGCCGCCGTTGCCTTTCCCGTTACCCAGTATTCTCTCGTTGTACGTACTTGGGGTCTCCGGCTCGCCGCCATCGCTTCGCAGCCATTTGTTGTTGAGCTTACTGTTGCATTCTTCACTTTTATTGGACCACTGGCGAGTGGTGGGATTTACCCAATTCCTGTGGGACATACCTGATAAGCCACACAGGGCAGGCCACACAGGATAGACCGCACAAATTACGGCTGCCTTAAACAGGTTCGCTGTTAAAAAATCATCTTGTCATTTTTATTACTGCATGTCATTTTTAGTACTGCACGGGACTCGCAGGGTCTCTTAAGCATTCGCCTAAGCCCACTGGAAGGCGAAAGCCATCTTATACTTCTTTTTCCTCGCAGTCGATGTATTGATCCTCCCCACCCGTCTCCGAAACCTTTATGTACCTAGACTGGTTTTGCATGGCCTCCAGTATCACAGGCATTGCAAGCTTCCTGCACCTCCCATGCTTGTGCACAGCCTCCGTGATCGGTCCATTTATGACCAAGCGACGATGTCATGGGATGATGCCGACATGCGACGTCACGCTATGTGACGTCGTGATGATATCATAGTGACGCCGTGACGATTTCTCAAATTTTGTCACGTCACATCATGATGACATCACAGGGTGACGCCACCACGTGATTATGATTCTTTGCATAACTCGTGGTGACGCCGCCTTCGCGGACGGTCAGTTTTTTTGTTTGATGAGGCATCTAATGGCTTCGCCTTAATACGAACGGCATGTTAATGTGTTCAGGCTGAGAACGAAAACGATCCCGCCAAACTAACGAGGCTGCCTGCAGGTTTCGAACGTTACTCTATTCAAACACATGAAAGAAACACACACAAAGACACACACACACACACAACACACACACACCACACACACACACACACACACTACATCAACCTATACAAACACAGAAGAAATAAGAGGCAGCTGAAAGCGCCACTTATGGGTGGAAAGGGACAGATAGTCTGCACCGGTAATGGTTATATGTTTATCTGTGTTTCAATAAAGTTAAGATGCTAGTAGCACTGACTTCACCGTTCCTCCTTCTTGTCATTTATTTCAAGCTTTATTTAATTATTTGACAAGCGTTCGACTTTCAGAAGGACCCGCGCATCATGTTATGCGAGGCTTTCTTTTCTTTTTTTAACACAATCCATCAAACAACATCCGATTCTGAGAGCTCTGGAAACTCACAACTCTCGGTAAACGGGGTCTCTCGCCAAACAAGCGTCAACAACACGGTGCAATGAGGATCGACAACATGCAATACATTTCTCGTCTATGAGAAAGCCGTCGGCCATGACAAAAACATTCACGTTGCTAAGTCGAGGCCAGAGGAAAGCATCCTACTACGATATCACCCTCATCGAAAAGCCGAAGGTCGCTTGCTTTACTTCATCCGGAGACCCCGCCACCATGTCGATATTGGTTGCCCGTGTTTTGAGCCTTTATCAGCAGCGCAATCCAAATTAATCATTCTCGTCTGTGCCAAGGACGGGGTTCGAGACAGCACGCAAACACCGGGCAACGTGAGCTGTACTGATAAGCCCTTCGGCTTGTTACTGCCAAACAAAGACTAGCATATCGAAACTTCAGAGTATAACGAATGGCCGTAGTGGGCTCATTAGTACTACGCATTTTCCCTGCCACGTCGAACTAAGATCTGCCTCTGCAGCACCTAACAAAATAGCGTGCATGTCCTTCTCGTTAGAATCAATAGTTTTAATTAAAATATAACTACCGTACGTCATTATTATGTAGGCCGACAACGATGAGGCCAACTTACGCTCTGGGAGTCTCGTTGGCGCAATCTAGCCGAACTTTTTTGCTGCTTGCACTCAATGCAAGGGACGTTGCTTAAACTTCGCGAATAGTGAAATAATAAAGGCCGCTTATCTTGCGCTGCGAAAGGCGGCGTCGCGCTACTTGTATCTCGCCGATGAAGTTATGAAAATTGAAGTTTGGTTTATTCAGACATGCATAGATTTTCAGAGATGTCAGTGTAACATCGAGATGGTACAAAAGGAAACATGCAATGCGAGTTTTCTGGCGTGGCCTACGCCCCTGGTCATGACGAGGTCTCGCGAATCACAGGGGCAGAAAAATAAAATTGACGTTGGGAAAAAATGGATGACAAAAACATGAACCTCGAAGTGGTTTTCGATGTGTTGTAGTCGGACACTTTTCCTTAATCTTAAGTTGGCTTTACAAGATAACGTGACAGAGAGATACGACTTAAATAGTGGAAAAGATGTCAAGCGCGTACTCTTATATGCCTCACACGTGGGCGAACTAAACACTTTTGAAACAATGGAAACAAAGCCCTTTACTTTGCCCTAAGGGAAGCCTTACGAAATGAGACACAGTTTCGCCGCAACGGCGAAGCAATGAATGCGATAGCAACAAATTGGAATGTAACGCGAAGAACGGAAAGCAGCTCGAAATTGCAAGCGCGTCGCTCGAGCACAAAGGACGCACGAAAAGAACGCACACAGGACGAGCGCGAACTATCATGCGCCGCAGCTCAATACTTGAAGCGCACTGCTGAAACATAGAGCAGGACGCACGAAACTAACGAACAGTTACACACCGGACGAGCGCGAACTAAATGTCGCAGTTGTTACCTATTTCTGTTCGAACAGCGCGCTCCTTTCGCAAACGCGGCCGCTGAAGCGAGCGAAGTGACCTTCGTACGCTCTGTGACTTCAGCGCGGACATCGCGGGGAAAGCACAAGACATACAACCCCCCGCTCCACCTCCCCGCCGTTAGCATGCTGCTCGCCGTTAGCTCGCTGTTAGAATGCTGAAAGACGGTACTCTTCGTGGCCTAGCCGTCTAACGCCGCGCGTTTCGGAGCGTCTTAAAGTATTTCCGAATTATTTTTGTTTGTGGCTTTTACAAAGTAAATGTAACTGGTAGCGAAGCTTCCATAGAAGCCCATACGTTCATAAAATGGCTGCTCATCAGCTGCTCATGGGGCTTAGCGCCATCTGTGTGAGGAGGGAACACTTCCGGCAGAACAAAAAATAAAGCGGATCTGACGCAATATCCTGTAAAAAAGTGATGTCATTTTGTTGGCACTAGCGCGAAATTTAACCTCAGAATAGTTTTATTAGGCCCCTGATCGCTGAGGACTCGCGCTACGGCGAGCCGGCAAGCCCTTGGCCTGTGCGCTTGAAGCCAATGCTAGGTAAACTAATATTGACTCGTTACTAAACAGCTGTGTTTAAGTGTACGGCAGTTAATTCGCCTTGGTTTTACCAGGAAACCTTATTCTTTGAGCTCTTATTCTGCGTTCGCGTCATCTTCCACAGCGTGAATAAAGTAGGCAGCAGCGTACCTCTCATGTTTACAGCGTTGCTTATTTGCTTCGCACATGCGCAGTGGACTTAAAGAGCGCATTGCATGCGTGCTTCAGTTTTAACGAGAAGGAATGACGCCTGGTCACGCCAAAATAATGATATTTCAGTTTTATTCAATGTTCACAATAACGCAATTTTATCACACCCTACACAATGAGCAGCGAATGTCGTAATAAGTACAAAAGGCGCGTACACTATACGTGCACTATGTTTTGCCTTATGTTCCCATAAATTAACCTTACGCGTAACCTATCAATGCATGCGAATTGTAGCGCGACATATAACTCAGCGATCTGCTCACCGATAACAGGAAGTAAAGTAGGCACCGCGTGTTCACGAAGGAAATCGGACAGCAGGAATACTGATCCATGAAACTCCAGCAAGCACACTACTCCGAACCGTTGGCCGGGTGTCTTATCTAGAAGAGAGGGCTCGCCAGGCGTACGCGTGTTGCTATTGCATCCGTGGAACATCGTTCCAAGGATGCAACATCATTCTTGGGACATCATTCTGAGTACATCGTTTCCGCGAGTACCGAGGAAAGCGTTCGGCGTTAAATGTTAGCCGCGCCGTTCCGTTGCCCGTTGAACACCGTAACCAACAAGTTCACCAACGATGAAACGCACCTCGTAACTTTGCGCACAGCATAAATCAAATTCTCACCACCATAATTCGCAGACCGCATGCAAGTGAGAAACGCGAGAACACGTGAGGGGGCAGTGTCGTCGCAGACGAACTTACGAGCGCGCCTGTCCATGCACCGCAAGGGTTGCACTGAATAGCAATGACGTGCGCCTATCTTCAGGGGGCGCTAAGAAAAAGGTTTTTCGCAATAATTTAACAATGTCATACATTCTTGGCACATTGCGCCTACATAATATTGTTCGGGAAATAAATGCAATTGGTAAAACATAACAAATTGCTTTACCCTTGACTAAAACGTGGTTTTTCGCTATTAGTGTTTGGTCCCTCCAAACATAGTCGCGCTTCAATGCTTCAATCGCAGCACCCGTAACCAGGGTGTCGGAACGGAACGAAAACCGAAAACGAAAAACGAAAAAAAACGATATTTTTGACTGGAACGAAAACGTAACCGAAACTTTATCTATTATTTCGTTTCGGAGTGAAACCGAAATTTTTTCAATCGTTTTTCGGTTCACGAGAAAACTTCGCAATCTGGGACAACCGAGCTCATGCATTGTGAGCATGACCTTAGAGTACAGTATTAGCGCGTACCTCAGGCAGGAATTTCGAAGCAAAAATGTGTTGAAATTGTGCGAAAAACGAAAACAGTGCCAACCAGAGATGTTTATATTAACGCAAGTGGACTTTTCATGCCTGTCAAGCAGGCCAAAGTGGGGCATCGTCGGCGCAGAAGTTTGATACAGCGAAAGCTGTTATGAGATCACAACAGCTGAATTTTGCGCCATAGTTGTCCGCCGCCGCCGGTGTCCGTGACCGCTATCGCGTGAAATAAGAAAAAATTAAATGAGAAACAAATGTCTAGGAACACAAGCGCAATGCGTTTATGTTCGTGTGGTTCAGTCTTCGTCCTCAAAGTAGTGCGCAATAACGTTACAATGAATAGATACCAACTGGCCCAAGCAAGTACCCTTATAGGGAATTAGTAGGGCAGTTGTAGCGCACGAGATATGTCACCAAGCTACTATCCCTCGGCTTTGGTAACGTGTTTCGCGTACTTTTGCAGTTCTTAATGCATCTGATGACATCAGCGTTATGGGGCGTTCATTCTAAACTCGATAGATCTCTAGAAGTGCCTTTCCTACGTTGAGGAATTACAGGAATGGAATTGAACTGCTAGGCCATTCCAGGAGATGGGAATGGGCTAAGTTTTTCATCCCCAGGAATTGAAAGGAATGGAATTGCGGCAAGTTCTAATTCCACGGAATGGCATTTGAATAGAATGGAGGCGCCCATGCCGCAACACTGCTTCCCACCCACTGCAATGCGCTCAACCATAATTCTTCATCATCATCAGCCACAGCACAAAGTTCACATAATGCCTTACAGATGTGTAGCGGGTACCACGATTCTCCGAAGAATGACGAAAAATGACATAGTGGAAACTTCGCTACATCAGAAAAATTTCGATGATTTATGGCGCAGTGGGTACCTTCCATGTGTACTTGTATTAGTTGCCCCAAGAGACTCTACAACGGGCTCTACAAAGTGCGCTCTTCCAGCTTTCGCTGTGACTGTGCTGCGCGTTCCGCGCCGGCCTGGCGATCTTTTTATCAGAACAGTGGTCTCGCACATCAGAGAGTACACTAACTGACGTGCTGCTTCTGAGAACGCGCTCACTCCCTTTACACAAAGCATTGAGCCCACTAAAAAAATTTGTATTTGCCTTTTGAGAAAATAAATACTATGACTTTGAAATTAATACTGGTTTGTGCTATTTGGTAGGAATTCGTGGTACAGTTACTTCCGCTCCTCTGAAAAGCGCGTTTTACCCTTGTCCCACTTTCTTAAGAAGAGGGCAAGTAACTACATCAAAAATCCTATGTTTTTTATGAATACCTTAACTTCAAATTTTTGCATTAAAAAAAACCGTTACGTACCGTTACGGAACATTTATTTTTTGTTCCGGAACAGAAACGGAACGGAACTATTCGCGTCGGAACGAAACTAAAACCGAAACGGAAAACATTTCGTTCCGACACCCTGCCCGTAACTCCCCTTGCTGGGTGTCGTTGGCAATAGCTTTTAAACCGCCTTTCGCCCGAGCCCCGCCACGGTGGTCTAGTGGTTATGGCGCTCCGCTGCTGACCCGAAGGTCGCGGGATCGAATCCCGGCGGCTCCATTTTCGATGGAGGCGAAAATGTCTGAGGCCCGTGTACTTAGATTGAGGTGCACGTTGAAGAACCCCAGGTGGTCAAAATTTCCGGAGCCCTCCACTACGGCGTCTCTCATGATCATATCCTGGTTTTGGGACGTTAAACCCCAAATATCATCATCAGCCTTTCGCCCGAAGCTTCGTGACCTATTTAGATGGACCTTGGCTTATATATATATATATATATATATATATATATATATATATATATATATATATTGTATGGTCGCCCATTTGATGTCATCACCGACCACCATGCACTCTGCTGGTTGTCATCATTGAATGATCCATCAGACCGCCTCGCCCGCTGGGCACTTGCCGCCGGCGCAAGTTATCTTTTCGTCCACTTTACTTTCTTCACATTTATATTCTAAATACTACAGATAACACCCCCTATACTTTCCTTGGAGTTATTGTCTGTTAGTTCTCATTAATATTGTGTCTAACAAAGAAACGAGCCCTTAAGAGTCTTCTTTCCTTTATATATATATATATATATATATATATATATATATATATATATATATATATATATATATATATATATATATATATATATATATATACACGGTGCATGACGGCGGCGACGGCAAAAAACAGTCGAGGCTGTCCATATAATTGCTATCGCAATAAAATGGTTCCATCTGCGACACACGTTACGGTGCAGAAGCTTTGATATGTTTTATGTAAGCGGCGCAGCAAAGCAAAAGGCGCTGCTTGTTTAAAGTGAGACTCTCAAAACGCTAGGCTAATTGAATAACTGGTCTATAAAAAAGAAAGACATGCAAGATATTTCCCAGCGTTATAATTTACGTAATCGTCCTTTAAGTGTGTCTGCTTTGCGTGTGTTATCCGGTAGAGCGAGATAAAAGCTAATTCAATAACTACTGCCGATCGCGATTCGCAGATCGCGATCGTCTTGCTCCCGATCATGGCCGATCGCGATGAAAAACGGCCGTGTAGCAGTGCGTGATCCGAATCGAGCCCAATCCGGATCGGCACTGATCGTGACCAAAAGTGCCCATGTGAGACTGGTATTATACTGTTCGTGCAACGGTGTGAAATCTACGCATTTATTCGGCAATGTGAAAAGTATAATCGTGATTCAAAGATATGGCTTACGGAATCGACAAGTACATAGTAATAGACACGAGCTCGCTCAAGGAAAAGAAGCGAAAGAAGATGAAGATCTTGGTTTCACTTGCTCGTCTAGCTTGACTTGAACCGGTGCGGTGTGAAGACTTCCGTGCGCGTGTAATATATTGCGATATAAACCGTGCTACCGAGAGCTTAACCTTCCGTCAGCAGACGCTTCGGTCGAGATTATCCAACAGTTAAGCAAGGGTACATTTCTGGCCTTGATGGTGGTACATATTCAGTGTTAAGTGCAGAACGTACGACGAGACGGGGCAGGAAGGAACACATACACACACACAGCGCTTGTGTGTATATTCCACCTGCCGCGGCGGTCTGTTGGTTACGGTGCTCGACTGCTGACCCGAACCTCGCGGGATCGAATCCCGGCCAAGGAAGCCAAATTTTCATTTACGCGAAATTCTTGAGGCCCGTCTACTTAGATTTAGGTGCACGTTCGAGAACACCAGGTGGTCGAAAGTTCCGGAGCCCTCCAACACTATACGGCGTGCCTCGTAATCGTATTAATCGTATCGTGGTTTTTGTACGTAAAACCCCCCAAGAGAGATAAAAGCGAAGGAAAGGCAGGGAGGTTAACCAGGTTATACCCGGTTTGCTACCCTACACGGGGGGAAGGGGAAGGGGAGAAAAAAGAATAGAGATAGCGAGGAGGAAAGAGGGAACAAGTAATACGCGCACACACATCAGTGTTCACCGCATACACACAGACAGTCACAACGGAGAAATGTTTAACATCGGTTCCTCTGCGAGATGTTAAAAAAGGCTTGCAAGGACTGGCTCCAAGGAATTGCGAACTTGCAGATCGCATTGAGCTGACGGAGTTGTCATTCCGTTGAGGAGAGTGCGCATCGTGGTCATGAGAGACCTCAACACAGCGATGACTTGTAGGTTCTTGTCGTGGCAGTCATCTGTGGACGATGAAGCACACTGCGGGGCATTCTGCATGCTGCCGAGAGCTGAATGTTGTGTTAGCGCACGTGTTAATCGGGACTTTCCAAGAATGCTTATAGACGGCTTGCAATATAGTGGTCGCCCTCTTCCGTGCTGTGGCCAAACTATGACATTTGGTTGGGAAACAAGGCATACCTTCGATATCTGCGACATCTGGCGACTTCGTAGACAGTTGAGTTCCGCTCAGTCACTCACTTTTCGCGGAGTCATGATAGCACATTCTTCGCCAATGCCTAGCCGTTCATGATCTCTCAGAGATTTTTTTGGTGTTGTTTTTAAGAAACGCTCGGTGTCGCAAGCCCAGGAAAACTGATTCTGTTACTCACAAAATGATGGAACGTCCAGTTGAGCACACCTTTCGTTGGAAAATGCCACTGTCGTCCACACGCAAAGCATTCTTGCAAATAGTTCGTTCGCTTTTGGAAGACTGCAGGCTTATGCGCGACAGACTGCGTCGGAACTTCAAGGTAACTTAAACAACTTCTTTCCTTTAAAGGGAGCAAAACGATTTTTCTCGCATTGGTAAACTACTTTTTCACGACAGCGAAAACACCCCGCTTTCTGCGCGAAGACGCTTAGCAAGCGAAAAAACGCGCAAAAAGAAAATGCGGGATGGCGACGCCACCTTGCAGTTTCCGCACCAGTCGCCGTGACGTCATAAATTTTGGTGGCGTCTGCTAGGGTCTACGTAGTTCCTAATCGGTAAAACTGAAGTGCATTGTCTTCTGAGGGAGCCAGGGGCTTAACATACCAAGTTTCAGGAAATTTCGTTGATCCAATGTTGCCGAAATACGGAAAAACAATTTGAAATCCGTGACGTCACCATCGGAGATTTCGGCGGAAAACTTAAAAGCGAAATTTTGACATTGGTTGTGTCATCTATTAAAAAACCTATGACGGTGATATTGGCGATACTAGAGCTTTCAGAGTATAATTTATCAGTCTAATCTAATTTATTGTTTCGCATTGGTGCCCCCTTAGGTCTGCATTTTTTTAAACACGCAACCGCCTTTCTGTGGAAGGAGACTAAGGGTTAAATTGTATAAAGATTTCGTTTAACGCATTCGCTTCTCATCTTTCACGTTTGTGATCGATCTCTAAGGTAACGGGTGCATAAATTTGTGCGTGCACAGCTGTGATTAGGGACAAAATATGGGAGAATGAAAATAGGCTTTGGACATGGTAACAATAATTGTTGGGGTGTTACTTCCCATAACCACGATATGTATATGGGAGACGCCGTGAGGGAGGCCTCCGCAAATTTCCGCCACCTGGGGTTATTTACCATGTACAGTCGAACGCGATATAAAGGTTATTGTCGCGCGAGCTTCGACTCGCCTAGGGTTCCAGAGCCCAGCGGCACGTTTCAGAGCAGTGACAATCAAGATTACGCATTATTCTCTCCCTGGTTGGCTGTTCCATGCTTGAACAATCGCCCCTGCGACGAACTCTACACCCTTGCTCTATATTTTAAGCTTTTCATTCGTTGCGTTCAAGTGTATTCTTCGTCGGCTCCTATCTCTGCAGATGATAACGAAATTGATGGGAACGAAATGGTAAAGCAGGTGCTTGGCACCGCGTCATTTAAACGACTTGCTAAGCTGCACAAAATATATCGCGTTGTCGTAAAAAAGAAACAATAAAGAAATGAAAATGCGCCTTTTTCAGACGGGAGTGATCGCAGCTTAAGAAACAGCAAAGAGAGCGAGTGAAGATTGCCTGATACCTTCCTCTCCTCGAAAGAGGATCCTGGGCCGTGGCGCTGTTGTAGTTCTTGGTCGACGCTCGCGCGATAACCTTCAAATTGCGCTCGACTGTACCTAAATCTAAGCACACGGGCCTCTATAGCATTTCGCTTCCATCGAAATGCGGCCACCGCGGCCGAGATTCGATTTTATAAAATATATTCTTCAAGTACGTTCTGATTTTACTTTTATTTCTCTGTCTCCGGTCTACCAGCCTTTTTTTGTGTACTGCCACGGGTTTCGTGGTTTTGATCTTTATCGGTTTCATGTTCAAAATTCCAATTCGTGTCATTTTTTTTCCGGTTTTCGGTGGGCACATTTTTTTTTTAACTGCGAGGTGTCAGGGCGGATGTATACGGCAGGGCAGACAGAGGCCGTCGATTCTAGAACGATCAAAACCACGTGACGAGTCGTCCTGCGGTGACTGGCGCACGCCACACATCGACCGCCTAGCCGCGCTGCTCACCAGGGGGCGTTTTCGGCCACGCGGGTGTCATCAATAAACTCGCTCCGGCCGTCCCACGCGGCCGCAACATAAAGCCGCCTGTTGAGCACCGCGCGGTCACAACTTCTCGAAGTCGCCGAAGTCGTCGGTGGCGAGTTTACCGCGCCTCAGAGACTCGCGACACTAGTATCTGACGCCGCAGCGAGCTATACCGTGTGTGGACGCCATGACGATTGACCACCTCTGACTATTTTCTGTCTATGCTTCTTCGAGAATCCTGAACTGGATTTGAAGATAGTGCGCGTTCTTTGCGGAGAAGAAAAGCGCTGGAGGAATATCTCAGCTGCATCGGCGTCGAACGTCAGCGTTCGCAGGTCATCCACAATTCAACTGACATGTTCTAATACGTTTGTGAGGCGTGACTGAGTATTCGTGCATCTGAACCGCAATAGCTGGGGAACTTATCGGCTGCCTCAGTTGCATCGACCGAACAGTTGAGCTGTCTTCGTTATTAACTAAGGAGATTTGGAAGCGTGTGATTCTCAAGCATGATGCCGGCTCCACGGGAAGGCGGGATGGCCTAGCTATTTACTACGTGTGTGGAGACGCGCACTTCCGCTGCAATCGCAGACACTGCAGATACGTAGTTGAAGTTTGTTTTCTTAACGCCAGGAATTTCATTCTCCATTTATACCTGAAGAGATAACCAATAAACGCAGAAGAAAGTTTAAGGATACGTTTCAATGAGTGTACATTTTGCTGATCGACGATGCAAAACAGAATGAAGCATTAGGCGCGTCGTATGTTATTTTTTAGAAGTTAACCGCTCCATATCAAACATTCAACAGCTGTTTAACTTTATCTATTTCGATATTCTACGTTCACGTATGAAGATGACATGTAATGTGGTGTAGCTCTTCGATAGGTTATAAGATGCATACAACTACTTGTGTATAGATACCTGCGATAGAATTCATAGCCGTTATGAAAAGCAGAATATAACAAATGCACAGTGTTTCGTGCACTAGGATCATCGCGATCATAACTCAGCTGTAATGTAAATTGCTGCAAACAGCTGAGGGCTGTCAGACTGCGTTCAGCGTAGCCAACCAGATTAGCAGTGTTAATGACGACAAACAGGCTAAGGCCTCCCAACCCAATTCAAATACCGTGAGCCTCCCACAGTCGCGTCAGCCAAAAACATTGGGCCGGGTTAGGGCTTCGTATTTCGCTCATAGATACCCTACAACGAACTGTCAATCCTCGTGACGAGTCGCTTTCGTTTTTGCAGGCGTGGAATTGCATGAGTACCAAATAACGTACGCGAATGAGCGCTTACTGAAGGAATTGCTTTTTCGTTGTGCTCTGTAACACACGCAAAAGAGTTATTCATTCATAGAGTGAGGATGGGGCAAACAGATACCGTGCACCACGGTGACCAGATCAAAATTCTTATTAAGCCTGAGAATATGCATTGCTATGAACATTTTAATCCTAAAGTAGAGAGAGGGAAAGCTACATAAATACCGCTCCATTAGAAAAAGATAGAATAGGATAGGTTTGCATCCGAAGAGAAAATTTTGAGAACATATTTCTTGCGACACAACAGAAAATGGACGTTCCGGCCAGTTTATTAGTTCTTGCTCACTTTACCTTGCGTGGATCAAACCAACTTCATCAGCTGGATCTGAAAGTGTGTGCAGTGCTTGAACATTTCGCTAAAATAATTGGAGAGAAAGTGGCATACTGATAAAAAGGTGTCACATTCAATCATCGTGTCCCCAATTCCTAGCGGGCCCTTTTAGATGACAAAATTCGGCCGTGCATTTGACTTCTTAGACTGCGATGAGATTAGATATCCTTTTAGTACGAGAGATCCGGCTTAGACGTTTGTTCAGCTTGTTGAGGTATGTGATCACGTTCGAACTTTCCTGTGTGAAAAAAAAAACAGTACAAAAACACCTGAGTTCGAGTTTAACACTTACGTTCTTCGGTGCTACATTTCGCCTATCGGGTTTAGCTCAAGAGACGTGAGCTGCGAACGGAGAGCTGGAACTCTTGTGGACGTCTCAGTGGCAGACAAGTTGTGAATGTTTTGACCGATTTAATATCAGTTGAGAAAATCTGTACAGCATAAAAGATAACGCGCTTGTATGCTACAGTGTCAAACCACTGTCTTGAGCCTCCAAGCATTCGATGCTATGCGAACAAGCGATTACCTTTTTTTAAAAAACACCCTGAAACAACGCCTCTATGTGCAAATATGATCATTTTTACTGACAGGACGCGGAATATACACTTTAAATTGTGGTTGCTGTTGTTCTACGTTTCATAACAGCAGCATATGTACGCTTTTGAGGCTTGCTCGTACGTTAGCCAGCAGGTGACAACAGTGTGTACAGCGATTATAACAAGGCTTCACCGCACGCTTATTTGGCACGTAAATAAGATTCAGTCTTATGTCTCTATGTAGATTTCATTGTAGCACCGGCTCTTCGTTGAATATAGGCTACCGTGCGAGATCGGCTTCTCACTTATGTTGGTAGTCAGCGGGAAATAGGACAGGCGAAATTCACCGTAAATTGGGGCAGAAGTTACAGAAGTGCCAGATTGTGGTGTGCCATATCAGTAATCCTTAGTGGTGCATGTGCCAACCGTGTATATCCAATCTCCATACAAGATCTCGACAGCTGCTAATATCGGTTACTTGCCTACGACACGAAGGGCTAGCTTACTTAACAAGCTCAAGCTGCGTAGCTAGTATGCGCACAGAGCATAGTCGCGAAAGCAATGCGACGAGCGTAGTACTCTGATCAGTTTAGCCGAAGCGTCAAATGTTACAGCACTGTAACATATTATCCACTTATATGTGAGATTTTCACTCGTTTAGTGATATCTCAACTACCCGCCACGAGTGTTCCTTCTTCTGCTAGTACCTACTGGTCACCGCTGTAGAAAATGGTGGAAGCTCAATATGTCTACTTTAGATGACAAGCCCCCATACAGACCGAACAACCGCCGCTTACTTTTCCCTGCAACCGAAGGTCTAGGACTGCTCTATTAATGAAAAAACGTGCGTTCCTTCTCAAGAGACAATGTGCGACGAAAGATTAACGTAGGCCGTGCTGGCGAACGGTTAACATTATTGACGTCTTCTCGAGCAACGCTCTGCTGATCAACAAACGTTGAGTACCAAAGTCTAGACGTCACGAACAAATGTGTAAAGACGTGACACAAGAACGAGAAGCTTACAAGAAACGGCTGTAGGACAAACGTCACGTCCTCGGCTCTGACGGTTCACCAGCGAAAACGCCACGCTACCGACTGGTTTCCTTCACCGGTCCGCATATAAGCGGCACACGACGTCGCCGTGACGGCTCTTCTGTGCATTAATGACGAGAAGGATGCTGTCCCGGTTATTTGTGAACTCGGTGTCTTAATTTCACAAGGTCCCACGAAGAACTCGATGCTGCGATTAAAGAATGGACGATTTTCTGCTGTTCACTACCGCCGCCGACTTTGGGGAGACCACAAGTTATTTTGCTTTTACAAGGTTTCCTCGGCTTACGAGTGACTGCAGTGAAACTTGGCGTTGAGTGGAATGGTAGTTTGGGCCAGTTGGTGTTGCATTACAAACGAGGGTTGACGTTGAGAGTGTTTTGTGACTGCGTGCGGTGGACCAGCGGCGTTAAAGAGGAACCAATCACTGCGTGCGATCGAGGCGCCGCAACTGTGGAGCGCGCACGACGGACCTTAGTAAGGCTGGCGGCCCGATCCCCGGCGAGACCACCAGGACTCGTGGCGGACGCGTCGCCGCCTGCTCTCCGTGACAGCAGCCCGAGTTCCTCCGGTGACATGTCTCTACACGTCGTCAACTCGATATCTTTCTTGCTCGGTGAGTACGGCTATTGCAGTATGTACTTTGTGTGTATAGCAGAAGGGTGTATTGGATTAGTACGACTTTGAGATGCTAAGCACGAAACATTTAAACCAGCCAGAACCCGATGACGGCGCTCTCTAAAAGTAATATTAGGTGCTTAGACTTAGGTACGTTGGAGATGTTATGGTGACTGTAACCGAAATCAGGGAGAAAGAGAGAGAGAAAAGCAGGGAGGTTAGCCACGTTGCACCCGATTTGCTACACTGCACGGTGACAGGGGCGTGGTAAAGAAAAGAACAGAGATAGGAAAAATGAAAGAGAGAATAACTGATACACATAGCAGCGTTCACCGTGCATAGCCAGGAGGTCACTAACTGAGAACCACTTCAGAGTCCCGTTCATCTGCGATTGACTTAAAGGAGTACTGACACAAAATTTTGAAGGCGAGATAACAGGTGGGATAGATTTGTGCGGACACACGCGTCATCTACGAAATATCAACGAATAATATAACCTAGAACATATTTAAAGTAAATTTTAAAGTGCGTGTCGCGCCACTGCACGTTAAACGCGCCTTTGGTTTTCGTGTAAACAACCAACCGTCACCTGCGTCACGAGTTTGTGTTGGCTGCCACGATCTCTGCGAGCGCTCCCTCTACTAGCAGACCTTTTCAACAGAAAGAGGGGGCAGACTTGCACGGGAGTACAAAGGCTGATGTTCTTTACTCGGCAGTGCATTTTGGGTGGTCACGCAGATTCACAACCTCTCAGAAGGGATTATAGCAGCACCCAGGGAGCTTTCGTTGAAAAGAGCTGTCAACGCGGTGCTCATGTGCACGCGGTTTTGTGTACTCACGTAGTCAGCTATGTTTACACGAAAATCATTTTGGTTCCCGCCTCACTCGGCGCTCTCTGAAACCGGAACTGCGACTGGCCGTTATAAAACCGCCTCCAAATTATTAACCGTCGCGCGCTCGAGCAACCGAGATTTCCAGCCGTGGTAAGCGGGTCGTTATTGCAACAAAAAAAAAAACAAAACAAACAAGATACAATATTTTCGTGTCAGTGCCCCTTTATTGTATACTGGAATCCATGATGACAATGGAGTCTTGATAGGACTGGCTCCAAGGTATCTAGAGCTTGCAGTGAGCTTCGAGCTGATGGGGCTGACATTCGGTTGAGGAGAGTGCGTTTCGGGCTTATCAATGGCAGCGAGGACACACAGATCTTCGTCGCGGAGATCATCAGTGGAAGATGTAGAATTTTGAGGTAAATCATTCTCGGGCTCTGTAAGGGTGCGCAATGATGGTAATGACGGCCACGCGAGATCAGCAGCCGCTTTTATCACCTTTGCGTCTTCTCTCCGAACGTAGCGCTTCGGCTGATTGTGGTGGCAGTGGTGGTAGCCATAGGCGTGCGCAGGGTTCCTCATTAGGGGGGGGGGCGAAGGTTCATCGCAGCGCCCCCCCTTCCTAAAAAGTCCATGTATGGGGCAGATTTTGCGCCCCCCCCTCTTAGATGATTAGGGGGGGCGGCCGCCCCCCCCCCTGCCTTCCCCCCCCCCTCTGCGCACGCCTATGATGGTAGCTGTCGGCAGAGAGAAGCCCGGTGGTCCGCTGGAACAGGAAAGGGCGGTGACGGTACAGATTGGGCATCAGTATTCCTAGACCTTCGTTGGCGACGGGAACATCGTTGTCCTTTTCTGACAATTCCAGCGGTCTCTGTGTGCAGCCGTCTCGTACCAGCTGTTTCAATACGCTCCATTCTTTTTACGGCAGAGCTGTTAAGCTTTTCGTTATGCCGTGCAGAGCAGACAGAGAACCATCATCATGAACCGGCACGCACACTCTTCGTCCTCTTCTACCTATTCTTCTTCTGCTTCGCTCCCAGAACACGTGCGTCGATTTGTCCGGCGTGGGATGCAATAACTCTGATGAATGAGAGAATGAGTACAGAGAGAGAGAAAGAGAGAAAAAAAGGGAAGAAAGACAGAAAAGGATAGAAAGACAGATAAAAAATAGACATAGAAAGAAACGGACAGAAAAAAGAGATAGAAGAAAGGCAGAGCATGTCAGAAAGAGGAACAAGGAGAGAAAGAGAGGAAGTCAAAGAAAGAGAGAGAAAGAAAAAGATGGAGAGAGAAGGAGATAGAAAGAAAGGTGAAGTTAAAAATAGAGACAGATATAAGAGAAAGGGGCGAAAAAAAGGATGGAAAATTAGCATATCTTGGCAATTCCTAGCATTACCTAGCAATGCTTACCAAAACCTAGCAACACTTAGCAAAATCTAGCAACAACTTAGCGAAGAAAGGACTAGGTAGCAGATCGCCAGCTCTGCTATGACCCAGCCTTGCGCGACTAAGTGCAAGCTGTGTACGTTTTTTTAGAGCGCAGCTCTTAGGCTCTCGAATAGGCAGCGCACAAAGAGCCCATCATTACATTTTGAGCTCTTAGACGCTTGTTTTTGCGTTGAGCGGCATCGCCGTCGCTATCGCCGTCCGTGGCGTAAACGATAAACATGAAAAAGTAACCGATAGACATGAAAATATAGATGAAAAAAAAATAACCAGGACCGAATGGGATTCGAACCCGCGCCCTCTGTGTGGCAGTGGAGTTTTCTACCACTGAGCCACGCTGGTGCTTCGAACTTTTTGGCAAAAAGACCCTATGCAGGCGTCACGTCGGGCAAGGAATGGCGTTGACCTGTGTAATGTACCGTGGCAGAATAGTAAAATAACAACCAGTCATCACACACTGCTAATTGCGCAACGAGTGTGTGGTTTAACGCTTCCCACCCACTGCAATGTGCTCAGCCATAATTCTTCATCATCATCAGCCACATACAGCATCAACAAAGTGCACATAACACCTTACAGATGTGTAGCGGGTACCTCGCTTATCTGCAGAAAGACGAATAATGGCGTAGTGGGCGCTGTCCGACTTCACAAAAATTATGATTTATGGCATAGTCGGTCACTTGCGGCCAAGCCAAAACTTCAATCACCCAACACGAAGCTGCGCTCAGAATTCGCATTAGGCATTACCTTAATCGTCGGCGAACTTTTTCTTTCATTAATGGACAGTTTGTTGATGAAGATTCGTGCGATTCATGACAGTTTAAACATTTGCAGGGCAGTTGCACAAAAGTAGTAGTAGTACAACTTTATTCATAAGGGTGTGGATAAGGGGTCATGAGCTCGATGGGTGAAAGAATTTTGCATTGTCGTGCTGTGCACATCGGAGTCAAACCACCACGTTCCTGCAAACTCCGCTCACATGTCTTGTTTCCTCGCCTTCATGGAAGTGGAGTGGTCCTAACGTAAACGGACAAACTACGCGACGACAGTGTCTTACGTTTACGTGGGATGACAGTGTGCCGCCTCTGAAGACAAGTTTTACGCAAAGCGACTTACCAAAACGCGACACTTGGACGGTGTCGGTATGGTCACTAACTGCCTTGATCAGCTTCGGAAGGTCGCCGCAAGGAATGATGATGTCGACATCGTTTATTGCACCAACCATCATATCCTTGTTCAGCGGAATGTGAGCTTGGACCTTGATACATATCGTCGAGGTCTTTGAATAAAAAGACGAAGACGCCAACCACAAGAGAATAAAAATGCCATAAGACGTTTCGGCACACAGAACGGGAGCCTTGTTCACAATGAGCCATTGTGAACAAGGCTCCCGTTCTGGTGCCGAAACGTCTTATGAAATTTTTATTCTCTGTGGTCGGCGTCTTCGTCTTTTTATTCAATTATTCTTCCCGACCAGACGGGCATCCGTCGAAGCCTTGATTTCACCATCGAGGTCTGTGACACTGGTCACAGCAAGCGAAGAGCAGGCCTCTTCCATAACGTCGATGACCAACACATTCTTGCATGGGTTGACTCGTATCTTGAAGTCGTTCGGTACCAGAGACTCGAACTTTCTCAACAAGGTCTACTGGTTCAGGTGCCTCAGATTGTCCGATGGCTAACTGGCACAGATAAGGCGGTGTAGTTTGCTGAAGCCACCCTCGACTTCACAGTCAGTGCAGTTTAAAGTGCTGAAGTACGCAGAGATCTATTTGCATTACGCCTAATGACAAGAGTGAACTCATGGTCAGAATTCTCACTGTTCACCGAATGCAGTTTGGTGGATACACTGTCGCTGTAGCTGAGTTCACTGTTCTGCTTCGCACAGCTGAGTCTACCTTCACCGTAGCCAAAATACTGAAAGCTACGCTAGAAAAAAGCAATAACTGTCACCCAATAAAGAGAGCACTGGGTTTATTTGTTTGTATATTTGTTTGTTAAATTTGTTTTCCCGTAAGGATGGCAATGCCCACTTCATCGTCGTCTTCAACCGAAGTCATTCCTCAGGATAACCATAGGTGATGGGCTAACTGGTAAACGCTTGATAAACAAGCTGATGCGCTGCCAATATCTTACAATAAAATAATACAAGTCGAACAGTACGTGCCGTATTGTTCCGAAGCTATTTTCGTTGCCTTAGGGTGTCTCTGCTCCAATCTGTACTTTTACGGCTTCGGAGTATCGCAACGACAGCCTGGAGTACGTGTACCCCATCTTGCAGCTCACAGAAATTTAAGCGCAGCCATAATCATTATAACTCGCAGTAGTAGTTAGCAGTAGTAGTCGTAGCAGCAGTAGTCGTGGTATTAGCAGCAATAATAGCAGTATTAATAAAGTTGCAGTACCAGGAGTCGTAGTTGTAAAATTAGAAGGCAGGTTGTCCTACTCGAGCTCTGGCATGCTTTCTTTGGGTAGGAGTGGCTGCGTGTTCGGACACAAAATGGTGCTCCATTTCTTCGCATACCATTTACCGCCTACACGGCCTGCAGAGGCAAAGACTTCCAGTGTGGCGTTGTGATATTGCTGCTGACTCTTTCTATGCTTCGAGCTATATATAGTTGAGAAAAATGGCAACAAGTCTTTCCTCGCTTAGCCCTTTCAGACGCCGCCCATGAACAAATCCAGTGTTATTTCAAGGCACTCGATATTATGTTGCAACAACAATAATGTCGTAATACATTCATGTATGTTTGTTATAGTAATAATTCCTAATTATTTTGTAATTAAATATCTATTTATTCTAAAGCCATTCACGCTCTGTTTTTGCATAAGTAGAATGAAATACCAGGCTATTAATATAGTGCGAGTTAGTTTTAGGTTATGTCCATTTTGAGCAAAGAAAAATTATACTTTTGACGTGGGTCGCGGGAAGCGCCACGTCGAATCGAATATGGTAGGACATTCGGCAATGTGATCGTATGCGAAAGTACACCGCAAAATGAAGTTAAATGAAGACAAATTTATTATGCAGGAGGTTCAATTCATCCAAAGTTGAATGTATCGTGCTCTTTCTTAGCCCCTTGTCGTTACAATTAGCAAAAGCAAGTGGTGTACAAAATTGTGCACATAGCGTGTGGGACGATATATTTCTAACAAGAAATGTATCTTTCCATATATCCAGGTATAGCTCTTCAGACATTCTTTATAATTCGTTAAAGCGAAGTAGCTCTTATGCCAGCTTGAAACTAGCCCGTATCAGAAGCTGCCATGCAATGTAGTACATGACATCACAAAAAGCTGTTGCAGTATTCAAGGTTGCTGCTGACCTCTGTCTATCGCCTGATCTTTTCCGAGTGCTGCCGACTGAATTGCCAAGAAATCAATGTTGGAAGCGTGATATCTCGCTGAGTGAGTGTACTAGATGCATTCAATGGCAATCTGCCAAACGGAAGACCACGAGGCAGAGGAAGGTTAATGAACCTGTAGAAAAATTGTGATCAACGCTTCCTGTAACGCGAAGCCATGAGCAAATCCACTTGAATTTCACAGAACCAAAGGTCCCAGTGCAGAGCAAAAAATTCGCCCTGGTCCGGGACCAGCACTAATTCTCGAGAAATTTCGTTGAAAAATTATTCGTCGAAGTTGACAATTTTACGTCAATGACAAAATGTTTGTGAAAAATTCGTATGGAATTTTGTGTGGCTTTGTGCGAAAAAGACGGGTGGATGGCGATGTTTTTCTGTTGAGGCGTTTATGTATAGATTATATTTTTTGTGTATTTTCAACTTTCATTTCTTCCGAGGGGAATTGATCGTTCGGTAGAAAAGAGCACACAAAATTAATATAATCGAATAAATAGAATCCTTACAAAACAGCCTCATAATTAGTATTCATCGGCGATTACAGATCCGTATGTATGACTCAACCTTAATGTTACACCCCATTTTTATAGGCGCTGGATCAATACATGTTACGCGTTTGCTAGTAGATAAGTATATTAACTTTTAAGGCGAAATCCTTATATGCCTCAGTAAAGACGAAATGTGACCGTCACTGTTTCGCGTCCTGCGGCGTCGGGGAAGAGTGGTGCAAAAAATCGTCACGTGATACGTCACCATATGACGTCATCATGACGTCGCAGATTGCAAAAGTTTATGACGTCATCATTTCGTCACAAATACCGGCGTGACGTCACGTGACGTAACGCCACATAAGGCCATTGTAGCGGCCCTCCTTTGGACGGCGAACAACCGGAGAGCGTTCGCCCTCAAGAGAAGAAAATAAAGACGGCGCTTAACAGTCTCTTATGTGAGGCCACGGCTTGTGTTCCCTGCTGTCGTCGATTCTGGTTAAGCTGTCTCGCTCCTTTGCTCCTGTGGCATAAGCCTACATAGTCATCGCATGACATCGTATCTTCTTAGCTTGGTCAAAGGTGTGCTGATCACGGAGGCAGTGCAAAACCAGGTGAGGTGCCTCCGATCGTGGAGGCAGTGCGAAACCACGCTAGGTGCACAAAGCTTTCGGAGGGTGGCGGGGCAGGATAAGTACTTCTAGGGAGCCTTCTTGACGGGCTGTTCATGTAGGCTCCCTAATACATCGACTGAAAAGAAAAAGAACATGGCTTTCGCCTTCGAGTCGTCTTAGGTGAATGCACAAGGGATTTTTTCGCAGTTCTCTTATAAAAAAGCCTTAACGAACGGATAAAATGAAGGCGTCAATTACTGTATTAGATTTATTTGCGAAGCCGTTTAACTACCGCCCACGACGGCTGCAATTTTATAAAGACGAAATGAAACTAAAAAGCCGTGGTGGATTCTCTCCGTCATAGGAATCGGTATAACACGAAAGTGAAGGGCGGCCATACAAAAGTAGTGAAATGTTCATTGCACATTCATAAATGAGAGCTTTCAGAATGTCTGTTCCTGTTTGGCGACTGTAGCACCGTTTGATGCGGACGCACCTATGTAGATCTCAGTGGCACGTCTACATCCCGATCACTAACGCCAATGATCATTATTCAATCTTTGTGTAAGCTGAAGTAGTCAACATAAACCCGGACACAGCGTATGGTGAATCCCGAGCAAAGTTGGCATCAGCAAGTATGTACATAATAAGTGGCGCTCGATATGAGCCCACGGAAAGCGTCGTCATTTTGAGGAGGGAAACGACAAGGTGTTCGCTCTCCAGCCATTGGGTAACCCTACACTTCTGTCCATGCATACATTACCACAGAGCGCGTGAGGAACGCGAGAGGCAGAGCTCGTAGCTTGAGCCGTCAGCGTGCGAAGGCGTCCCGCAGCCCGCTGGCATGTCTCTCACTGCAAGAAAGCACTCACTCAAACTCTATTGAAACGAAATAGCGTGGAAATTGGGAAACCAGCCTCCACTGCGCTAAGACTAGCGAAGAGCGTCCTGTGCTCCTGTTCGGCGTTCGTTAGTGTCACGATGCAGTACTTCACCTCTCCAAGACGCCGACACCACTCCACGCGAACCAACGTCACTGCGAAAGGCAGAAAGTGTCAAAGGTATAAGGCGCAGTTGTAAAGGCACACGCGTGAGCGTCGGTAGCGCATTTGGTAAAGCGCTCGGCTCCTGTCGGTCGCCGACCGAGAGGGCGTGGGTTCGTCTCCCAGGTCATCCAGATTAGCGAAACCTTTTCTTTGTCATCTGTTTGTTAGCATTTTACTGACTACACATCTGTGACGGAAATGATGTCAGTGAAGTCTTGGTGGACCCTGGCATAAAACACTTTCGTGTTAAAAAGAAAGAAAAAATCGTCGCAGCTTGTTCTAGTGGTGCAAGGCTGCAGAATACAGCTGAACTGTGTGGCGTCCTTTTTTCTCTTTATTTTTCTCTATCTTTATTAGATGTGAAGCATCTTATGGCGGAGTTCAATCCGGTGGTGGTGGTGGTGCGCGGCGTGACCACCCTTACTGCGCATGCGCAAATCTTCTCCACTTCCCCTCTCCCTCTCTCCCCTTTCCCTCTCCACATCACCTCTCCCCTTCCCTTTCCCCCTCTCGTTTCCATTTCCCAACCCCTCTCCACTCCACCTCTCCCCTCCAATCTCTCCTCCCCTCATCTTTCCCCATCTCCCCTCCACTTCTCCTTTCCCCCTCTCCACTTCCCCTCTACCCTTTCCCCCTCACCACTCCACCTCTGAAACGCGGGCTCTACATGCCGAAACACTGCTTCGCATCGCCTCATGGTCCCCTTTACGGGAGATGTTCCTCTATTCTTTCTGTTTCTGTCTGTTTTGTCCTATCTTTTCGTTGCGTCTGTTTCTTTCTATCTATTTTTTTCTATATATCTTTTTCTGTCTCTCTTTTTCTCACCCTTTCTATACTTTCTTCTCTGTCTTCCCTTTCTTCCTCTCTCTCTCTATATATATATTGCTTCCTCTTTCCTTCTATTTCTTTCCCTCTCTCTCTATTTATTTCTCTTTCTTTGTTTATCTCTTTTTCTTCTCTTTCTGCCTCGATCTCTGGTTTTTGTTTCTCTTTGCTGTGTGTATGTTTTGTTCTATCTTTTTCTCTCTTTCTTCCCTTTCTATCTTTCTATGACTATAGATGGCTTGCACGTGACGTCATGGAGGCCGCTTCTGAATGTACTGGTACTCCACGATGGTGGTGTTGATGACAAAAAAATTGCGACAATGTGAAAACGACGTGGCAGGAGCGTCTCTGCGCGTACGTAATGAAATAACCTGCATATGATGTTTTGATAGCATTAAGGTGGCATCGCTAGCGTCGCGTCTCCTCATGCTGGTGCTCCAACATGGTTGTTTCCTTGACGTCAGTGCAAGCCATCTATTGCTTTCTATCTCTCTCTCTCTCTCTCTCTGTGCTCGTTCTCTCACCCATCTGAGTTATTGCATCCCACGCCGACCAAATCGGCGCAGAGGGAGCGCGTGCCGGGCGCACACATTCAAGGAGCGAAGAAGAAGATGACGAGAACAAAGAGAGCGTGATAATAAAGAGAGCCTGACAGGGGCGTAGTCAGGGGGGGGGGGGGGGGTTGGGGGGGTTCAAACCACCCCGAAATTTTTCAGTTTTGCTTGCATATATATACACGCGCACACACAACGCACGCACGAACATACATAAAGTATGGTTGAAACCCCCGCCCCCCCCCCCCGAAAAAAATTTCTGGCTACGCCCCTGGAGCCTGATGATGATAGTTTTCGCGAACGCGAACCGCGGGTTTGCCGAGCTTAAAGCGCTCCGCTGTTAAAAGCACTCGTATACTTATACTTCGGTGAATTGTAAACAACCCCAGGTAGTAAATTTAACCTGGAGCTCTCCACCACGTCATGCCTGAAGACCCCAGTAGAAAACTCACATCACTCTGTGTGTGTGTGTGTGTGTGTGGTGTGTGTGTGTGTGTGTGTGGTGTGTGTGTGTGTGTGTGTGTGTGTGTGTGTGTGTGTGTGTGTGTGTGGTGTGTGTGTGTGTGTGTGTGTGTGTGTGTTGTGTGTGTGTGTGTGTGTGTGTGTGTGTGTGTTGTGTGTGTGTGTGTGTGTGTGACGTCATTATCAGTTAGAGGCTAGTAGGTCGGTCGGTCGTACGATCCAGGTAAGTCGCTAAGGAAACGCTATACGCGTTACACAAAACCAAGAAGCGTTTGCCTTTGTAAGCACAGGCATTATCCCAGAAAACACGCCGCGTATAAAGGTATTTTCATTCGTTCTCACGTTGCGCTTATGTTTCCATACTATCTGATCACCTGTTCGCATGATCGCGAATACCTGCCTATACAACTCATCATAGATTCCGATTGGTGTCTCTGTAGCAACACCCAGTCGTCCTCACAAAGAAAAAATAAAAAAATAAAAATTAAAAATAATAAAAGTCACAAAAGACACATCTGTTGTTTGCTCGACTTTCGTTCAATTCGCTCCTCAAAGCTTGTCCCTCTTTCGCGTCAAACACGTCTCTCGCTTGTGAACTCAGCCGCTAACTCGAAATCGACATATTGAACAGCACGGTCGAGGAGTAGCCCCACGCGGACCGGCGCACCAAGCACCACGAGAGGAGCATTAAGTCACCAGTGGCGTCGTGTGACTTACCACGGTCGATTGGAAAGTCCCAATCGAATCGACTGTGTATACATGGTCAGAAAATTTGAGAAGGTAACGACTACTTTCGTATCATACTGGTCTCATTAGCAGCGAAGCACCGCTTTGGCCTGTATATATCTGTCTATATTCGTTTTGTGAGTACACGCCTCGTGTCCTTTGTTCCGCAAACGGTTTGTTCTTTGAACTCATCATCCACACAGCACCTTTTCCCGTCCTTTGTGTCGGTGTATGCGTTTGTTGGGCTACAGTCTACGTGATTCGATGCCACCTAGACCACCAGTCTCTGCTACTGATCGCTTTATAGGCTTCGCAGGCTTGCATCATGCGGCCGCAGCCCGACAAGTACACACAAACGGAGATGAAATATCTGTGTTTGGGTGTTTGGAGATACAGAATATCATTGCGACCATGGCGGCTTCGTAGATGGAATCGATTCTGTGCACGTGGACGTTCGGATTGCCCAATGAAGAGAGGTTCATTTGCCCCCGAATGCCATCCTAATTATGTGGGGGCAATAATGACATGAAAAAAACAAGAGGAAACGTTTTCCTTTTGACGGAGAATAGGCCGATCAATACTTTCTGTCCCTACTGAGACATTCCGTATGACACTCCGATATGATTCGTATATTTCCATAAGAATCGTACGGAAAACATGTGCAGTTATAGCAATGACCCACGGAATATTTCAGGAGCGGGTGCGCAGCAAAGAACTCGACGAATTAATTATTCATTAATTAATACTTGTTTAATAATCAATATTATTTAGTATTACAATGAGAAAATACGATGCAGAAATTTATATGCAGAAGGAGCTGCGAACCGTATGTCGGACATCCTATGAAATGAATGAATAAATAAATAAATAAATAAATAAATAAATAAATAAATAAATAAATAAATTCGGCGGATTCCACGCAAAGGTGGGAATCCACGTAAAGCGAAGCGTTCAGTTTCAATTTTTCTGTGCAAAAAGCAATAAAATTATGCAAATTAAACAGCAATTGCAGATACCTTCATGCAAGTGCTTAAAAATGACGGAAATTTAACATAATCCGCGCCGCAATTCCTCGTCCCTGCCACATTAGGCAGACATCGATTAAGCATATCAAAACACACAGCGCACGTCTTTGTCTTTTCTGTCACATGCCAGTCCCACAACTCACAAGACAGCTTTTTTGACGTTACTCGCCGTCATAAATGCTAGTGCGCTCAACTGCAGAATTGCAATCGACTAGCACGCACCGTTTGATATTAATGCACAGGCGTCGTGGCATAACTTATTTGGAACGAACTTGCATGTCACATTTTTCTGAGTGTTCTTGTGCTTGGCGTATAGTTTTGCAAATCGGCGAACAGTGATGAGTGCGCCGAGAAATACCAGATGTAGAGAGAGATATTCAACCTCCCAATACCCTGGCGAACCCATCGTCAATCGCATCACCATTTCTTGGAGTGGGCCGCGATCAGTGCAAGGTGACATGGTGATCATGTGGTCAGTGACAGCAGACAGCTTACAAGACGTTCGTAGCAGACATCTTTCATAATTGCCTATAACGAACGGTGCGCCGGTGTTCGAAGGTCGACGTTATTATCTCTCTTGAAAACCAACGGTGTCGTCTTGTCCTGGCATACCCAGAAATTTTGGACATTGCCCCTTCAGCTTTTTCTGAAGCTTCACTGCAGTACCCCACCGTAACTCAATAGGTGGTGTTTTAAAAACACTATATCTAAATATATCAGCCGAATTTCAAGAAGTTTCAAGTAACAACGATTAGAGAGGGCTAACTTTGAATAACATGCGCAGAAACGAAACTTGGTCGTTATGCCGTTTTTGAGTTACAGCGCCATCTTGTGAGACCATGCGGTGAAGCCACATTCCAGGGGGTTCTGGTTCAACAGTTTCCAAGAGAGCGCAAACTGCATTGAAATGTGCGAAGGTGGAACTGTAAAACGATTGAAAACGGTTCGCGTTGGTATTGCAATGGCAAAACATGTGCTTGTCACTTTGTCTCGATGTGAACATAGAGACAAAGTGGATTAAGGAAGATTAAGGTGTGGGGCAGTGTGGAGAAGTTCATCAATGACAATTGGAGTGAATCGCCGTGGCTTAAGGCAGATTAAGGTGCAGAATGATCCGTAGAGTGGTATAGAGAGGATGGATCAAGGTGGATTAAGGTATGGAGCAGTATGAGGTAGTACATCAAACTTAATTGAAGTGAACCACAGTGGCCTAAGGTGGATCAATCAATGGATTAATGGGTAAAGTTGTATAAAGCGAATGGATTAAGCTGAATTAAGGTGTGGAGCAGCATGACATACACCCCAAATGTTATTTGAAGTGTAACAGAGTGTCTTAAGGCGGATTAAAGTGTGAAGGGGAGAGAGATGATGGATTAAGGTGGATTGGGGGTGCGGATTAAGGTGTAGATTAATACAAAAGCTGGATTAAGGCGGATTAAGGTCTAGATTACTACAAAAAGCTGGATTAATGTAAGAACGATATGGAGTACTATAGAAATGTTATTTAATGTGAGTCAGACTAGATTAAGGTGGATTAAAGTGTGAAGGGGTAAAGAGATGATGGATTAAGGTGGATTGGGAACGGATTAAGGTGTAGATTAAACTAAAAAAGCTGGATTAAGGTGCGACACGATATGGAGTACTATAGCAAAGTTATTTGAAGTGACTCAGAGTGGATTAAAGTTTGAAGGGCTATAGCGACGATGGATTAAGGTGGATTGGTGTACGGATTAAGGTGTAGATTAATACAGAAAAGGTCGATTAACTTGCGATACGATATGGAGTACAATATCAATGTTATTTGAAGTAAGTCAAAGTGAATTAAAGTGGATTAAAGTTTGAAGGGGTATAGCGACGATGGATTAAGGTGGATTGGTGTACGAATTAAGGTGTAGATTAATACAAAATAGGTGGATTAAGGCGGATTAAGGTGTGGAATATTACAAAAAAGCTGGATTAAAGTGCGATACGATACGGAGTACTACATCAATGGTATTTGAAGTGAGTCAGAGAGGATTAAGGTGGTATAAAGTGTGAAGGGGTATAGATATGATGGATCAAGTTTGATTGGGGCACGAATTAACGTGTAGATTAATACAGAAAAGGTGGATTAAGGTGCGATACGATATGGAGTACTACATCAATGGTATTTGAAGTGAGTCAGAGCGGATTAAGGCGGATTAAAGTGTGAAGGGGTATAAAGATGATGGATTAAGGTTAATTGGGGTGCGGATTAAGATGTAGATTAATACAAAATGGTGTATTTAGGCGGATTAAGGTGTAGATTATTACAAAAAAGCTGGATTAAGGTTCGATATTATATGGACTACTATAGCAATGTTATTTAAAGTGAGTCACAGTGGATTAAGGTGGATTAGAGTGTGAGGAGCTATAGAGATGATGGATTAAGGTTGATTGGGGCACGGATTAAGGTGTAGATTAATACAGAAAAGGTGGATTAAGGTGCGATACGATATGGAGTACTACATCAATGGTATTTGAAGTGAGTCAGAGCGGATTAAGGTGAATTAAAGTGTGAAGGGGTATAGAGATGATGGATTAAGGTTGATTGGGGTGCGGATTAAGATGGAGAATAATACAAAAAGGTGGATTTAAGCGGATTAAGGTGTAGATTGTTACAATAAATGCTGGATTAAGGTTCGATATGATTTGGAGTACTATAGCAATGTTATTTAAAGTGAGTCAGAGTGGATTAAGGTTGATTAAAGTGTGAAGAGCTATAGAGGTGATGGATTAAGGTGGATTGGGGCACGGATTAAGGTGTAGATTAATAGAGAAAAGGTGGATTAAGGTGCGATACGTTATGGAGTACTACATCAATGGTATTTGAAGTGCGTCAGAGCGGATTAAGGTGAATTAAAGTGTGAAGGGGTATATAAATGATGGATTAAGGTTGATTGGGGTGCGGATTAAGATGTAGATTAATACAAAAAGATGTATTTAGGCGGATTAAGGTGTAGATTATTACAAAAACGCTGGATAAAGGTGCGATATGATATGGAGTACTATAGCAATGTTATTTTATGTGAGTCAGAGTGGATTAAAGTGGATTAAAGTATGAAGGGTGTAGTACAGGGTGTGTCTAGGTAAGATCGAAAACGAGGTCCCGGTCACCATTCCCGATTTTGATAAAACTTGCTGTAGGTCTAGGCATTACACCCAGAACAATGCTTTCGAAGTTATTTTTGCGAAAACAAAATTTGTTCGCCTGAAAAAAATATATAAATTTTGGCCGAAAAGAAACACTTTTGCGGCAATTTAGCTATTTCTGAATTTTGAGCGCACCTAGCGAAAAAACGGTGAACTTCTTGGTCGCAATATTTATTCCCCTCAAAGAACAGTGAAATACAATCTTATGAGTCTATTGTTTTCTATGCTTGTCGAAGAACTTTTGAAGAAAGAAATCACGAACTTGGCAAATCGCACTTGCTCTAAATCGCATGGCAAATCGCACATGCTCGAAATACTTGTACGTGACATAATCACAAATCAGCAGCTCCACACCAACAAATGCATAGCCAGGTGTCATGGTTCAGTAAGCATTGTCTTGCAATCAGCCGCTTGACAAACCCACAGCAGCAGCCGCTCGATGCTGCGGGCGCTCACATTACATGAGTGCCGCTTCGACTGCGGATGAGCTCCGCTTGGGTGCTAAACTACGCTCAGATGGCGAACGAGAGAAGGAATGCAGCATCACTCTGAAAGTTAAAGGCTCTTAAGTACCAACAAAAGCCATATTATACAATGAAAGCTCTGCCGGCAATGTCACAGTGCGCGCCTTCAATACAGCACGCATGTATTTTTTCTCTCTCCTGTTATGCCCGCAGCCACAAAATATCGTGATAAACTCTCGGCTTGCGTTGAATATTATATCTGTGGACATACAACAATACAATATTGTAAAAGCGGCGCTTTAATGAAGCAAAGGACTTGCACTCACTTATTTTCATAGCCGGCTGACACAAGTGTCCCGGCACAAGATAACGAACAACAGCAATTTGAGTTGTTCGACCACTGGAAGCACGTATGAGACATTTCTTTAGATGTCAATGGCTTCCTTTTGTGTCATATATTGCTGATAGAGTGAACCTAATTATCTTTAGGCCATCAGAAGAGAGAAAGCAACACATGAGCGCTCTACTGGAAGCGCTCACTGCAAAATTGCCGGCAGAGCTTTCATTGTATGATATGGCTTTTGTTGGTACTTAAGAGCCTTTAACTTTCACAGTGATGCTGCATTGCTTCTCCCGTTCGCCCTCTGAGCGTAGTTTGGCGCTCAAGCGGAGCTCATCGGCAGTTGAAGCGGCACTCATGTAATGTGAGCGCCCGCAGCATCGAGCGGCTGCTGCTGCGGGTTTGTCAAGCGGCTGATCACAAGACAAAGCTTACTGAACCATGACACCTGGCTGCGCATTTGTTGGTGTGGAGCTGCTGATTTGAGATTATATCACGTACAAGTATTTTGAGCAACTTATATCCGAGTTTCAGCACATAACGAACGACGCGGCCGCTAGGCTGACTTGTTCACATTTGACGCATTATAACTTGTTAGCAACCAAAATATTGCAACGTTTTTTATGCAGAATGATAGATGACGTCCTTGACTTCAATCAGAGGGATTTAAAAAAATTAAAAATGGCCTTCTTGAGAAAACTATTTTGAAAGTTCGGCGTTTTTGGTAAATCACTTACGTTTCAGCCCAGTTATCGAGTAAAATGGAGCGTGATAAAACCACAAAAATTATTTGAAAAGAGAGCGAAAGTAAGAAAGTTCACATGTACCGATTTTTATTATTCTCACTTTAACTTGTTTGCAGCAACACATTCCTCAAACACAGGTATTTTGTGCGATTTACCAGTTTGTAATTTTTTTCTTCAAAAGTACTTCGACAAGCAAAGAAAAACAATAGACTCATGAGATTGTATTTCACTTGTTCTTTGAGGGGAATAAATATTGCGACGAAGAAGTGCACCGTTCTTTCGCTAGCTGCGCTCAAAATTCAGAAATAGCTAAATTGCCGCAAAAGTGTTTCTTTTCGGCCAAAATTTGTATATTTTTTTTCAGGCGAACAAATCTGTTTTTTCGCAAGACTAACTTCGAAACCATTGTTCTGGGTGTAATGCCTAGACCTACAGCAAGCTTTATCAAAATCATGAATGGTGACCAAGACCTCATGTTCACTCTTATCTGGACACACCCTGTACCCCTTCACACTTTAATCCACCTTAATCCACTCTGACTCACATAAAATAAGATTGCTATAGTACTCCATATCATATCGAACCTTAATCCAGCTTTTTTGTAATAATCTACACCTTAATCCGCCGAAATACACCATTTTGTATTAATATACATCTTAATCCGCACCCCTATCAACCTTAATCCATCATCTCTATACCCCTTCACACTTTAATTCACCTTAATCTGCTCTGACTCACTTCAAATACCATTGATGTAGTACTCCATATCGTATCGCACCTTATTCTACATTTTCTGTATTAATCTACACCTTAATCCGTGCCCCAAACCGCCTTAATCCATCATCTCTATAGCTCTTCACACTTTAATCAACCTTAATCCACTCTGACTCACTTTAAATAACATTGATATAGTACTCCATATCATATCGGACATTTCTCAGCATTTATTGTAACAATCTACACCTTAATCCGCTTAAATCCACCTTTTTGTATTATTCTCCATCTTAATCCACACCCCAATCAACTTAATCCATCATCTCAATACCCCTTACCACTTTAATTCACCTTAATCCGCTCTGACTCACTTCAATACCATTGATGTAGTACTCCATATCGTACCGCACTTATCCACATTTTCTGTAATATTCTACACCTAATCCGTGCCCCAATCCACCTTAATCCATCATCTCTATAGCTCCTCACACTTTATCCACCTTAATCCACTGTGACTCGCTTTAAATAACATTGCTATAGTAGTCCATATCATATCGAACCTTAATCCAGCTTTTTTGTAATAATCTGCACCTTAATCCGCCTAAATACACCATTTTGTATTAATCTACATCTTAATCCGCACCCCTATCAACCTTAATCCACCATCTCTATACCCCTTCACACTTTAATCCACCTAATCCGCTCTGACTCATTTTCAAATACCCATTGATGTAGTACTCCATATCGTATCGCACTTAATCCACCTTTTTTGTATTAATCTACACCTTAATCTGTACACCAATCCACCTTAATCCATCGTCGCTATACCCCTTCAAACTTTAATCCACTTTAATTCACTTTGACTTACTTCAAATAACATTGATATTGTACTCCATATCGTATCGCACGTTAATCGAGACCTTTCTGTATTAATCTACACCTTAATCCGTTCCAAATCCACCTTAATCCATCATCTCTATACCCCTTCACACTTTAATCCACCTTAATCCACTCTGAGTCACTTCAAATAACTTTGCTATAGTACTCCATATCGTGTCGCACCTTAATCCAGCTTTTTTAGTTTAATCTACACCTTAATCCGTACCCCAATCCACCTTAGTCCGTCATCTCTTTACCCCTTCACACTTAATCCACCTTAATCTACTCTGACTCACATTAATAACATTTCTATAGTACTCCATATCGTTCTTACATTAATCCAGCTTTTTGTAGTAATCTAGACCTTAATCCGCCTTAATCCAGCTTTTGTATTAATCTACACCTTAATCCGCACCCCCAATCCACCTTAATCCATCATCTCTCCCCCCTTCACACTTTAATCCGCCTTAAGACACTCTGTTACACTTCAAATAACATTTGGGGTGTATGTCATGCTGCTCCACACCTTAATTCAGCTTAATCCATTCGCTTTATACAACTTTACGCATTAATCCGTGCATTGATCCACCTTAGGCCACTGTAGTTCACTTCAATTAAGTTTGATGTACTACCTCATACTGCTCCATACCTTAATCCACCTTGATCCATCCTCTCTATACCACTCTACGGATCATTCTGCACCTTAATCTGCCTTAAGCCCCGGCGATTCGCTCCAATTCTCATTGATGAACTTCTCCACACTGCCCCACACCTTAATCCCCCTTAATCCACTTTGTCTCTATGTTCACATCGAGACAAAGTGACGAACACATGTTTTGCCATTGCAATACCAACGCGAACCGTTTTCAATCGTTTTACAGTTCCACCTCCGCACATTTCAATGCAGTTTGCGCTCTCTTGGAAGCTGTTGAACCAGAACCCCCTGGAGAGTGGCTTCACTGCATGGTCTCACAGGATGGCGCTGTAACTCAAAAACGGCATAACGACCAAGTTTCGTTTCTGCGCATGTTATTCAAAGTTAGCCCTCTCTAATCGATGTTACTTGAAACTTCTTGAAATTCGGCTGATATGTCTAGGTATAGTGTTTTTGAAACACCACCCATTCAGTTACGGTGGAGTACTGCAGTGAAGCTCCAGCAAAAGCTGAAGGGGCAATGTCCAAAATTTCTGGACATGCTGTTGTCGCAGGCAAAAACCGCCGTCTCTGTGGAGAGAGAGAGAGGTAGCAATTTTTAATGATATTGCCCGAGATGTTTGCCTGGTTTATCGCCTGGCTTGCTATTCTAGCTGTCGGGTGATGACTATGATATATGCAGTGGTCACATATACACACAAATAATGCGCACACTGAATAAAACGCAGGGTGATGAAGTCATTAATTTGCATTTTCTTTGCTGCCGGACTGACGTAAGTGGTCGTTTATTTGAGCAAAAAAAAATCACCGTTTCACCGCAAGGGCGAAGCAATCAATGCGAAAGCAATAAATTAAAATGTTATACGAATTAAGGGTAGCAGCTAACTCTTTCAGATCCGAGCTCGCGTAACTCAACAAAGCTGGTGTAAGGGAATACGGCCGCTCGTAGGAGTGAAGTGGTTTTAGTGCTCTCTGTCGTTTCAGTGCGAATTAAGCGGTGAGGGAACAACACGTACAAGGGTGTAGGAGCCGTCTTTTGATGTCTGTCAAGACAGAACATACGCCAGGACTCGAAACCGCGCGCAGCCCCGCCACAGTGGTCTAGTGGTTATGGCGCTCGACTGCTGACCCAAAGGTCGCGGATCGAATCCCGGCCGCGGTGGCTGCATTTTCGATGGAGGCGAAAATGTTTGAGGCTCGTGTACCTAGATTTAGGTGCAGATTAAAAAAACCCCTGTTTGTCGAAATTTCCGGAGCCCTCCACTATGGCGTCCCTCATAATCATATGCTGGTTGTGGGACGTCAAACCCCTGATGTTAATGTCGAAACCGCGTCCTTATGATAAAACTTCGCAGTTGCTGCGTGAGCGACACGTGCTTTTTGCGTGACTCAAAGCCAGCACAAGCAAAGTGCTTTGGGGCCTCAAAAGTTTGAGGCCCCCATTCGAAAACTCCTTAATGTGTCGCGTTTGTTTTTTGCCGCCAACTTTCTTGACAAGCCAGAGGAGAGACGCTTGTTCTTAGAACCCACTAGGGAGCATGGGGCATGGTCGTTGCAGAGAGGTGAAAGCGGGTGAAAGAAGTGAGCCGCCATTATTACTCCTTCACAAGGGGCGCCATCGCTAAGCCCAGCTGCGCGCGCATCCCAGGCCCAGCAAAACAACCAAAAAGCGTCCCAAGAGCCAAGGAGGGCTTCGCTTTAAAAACACCGCCCAAGCACGTCGTACAGATGGTTAACGAGCGGAGTTGAAACGTATGGCCTCGGGTGTTTTCACTGGGTCAGTCCCGACGGTTTACTGAAGTCCCTTTCCGGATTATTGTTACGTCTATCTAGAATCTTAGTTGGTGTTTGCCGCCGTGTGTTCTTTATTGTTATTGGACTAGTGTGAGTAGCGGAGCTCTTCGCAGGCAGCAACGAAGCTCTGAAGGAACACCGCCTTCTTTATATAAAGATTGCTGTTCCGTGCTGTATAAAACCGCTATTATATGTTTAATTTAAGGAGCTTATGGTTAATTAAAAACAGATCGCTTTCTTGAATTAGCTTTTACGAGCCTTCTGTAGTGAAACAAAGGAAGAGTCATTCACATCCTTTCGGTGATTTTTTTCCCAAAAGGCAGTTAATACTGTACCCTAACCAGACATCTGATCGTCCAGCCCATTATGACAGAATTCGTTTTTCTTTCCGAAGTCTATTACCTTTCATACAGGAGGTCAAAATCAAGTTAGCAGCTT